>NC_133325.1:763921285-764143785 GCF_042186555.1 Aquarana catesbeiana | reverse complement strand
CCTTGTTCAACAGGGGCATGTAATCACAATTTTTGCTGTAATATTTTGCAGGGGTCGTTCCTGCACTCAACTAGAGTATCTGTAAGGGGTTGCAGTGTTGTGGCACCACCATCACCACTGCCGCCTAAGGCCCAATTTTTCTGCCCCTGTTTAACAGGGGCATGTAATTACAATTCTTGCTGTAATATTTGACAGCAGGGCACGTTCCTGCGCTCAACTAGAGTATCTGTGAGGGGTTGCAGTGTTGTTGCACCAGCACCAGTGCCTAAAGTCCAATTTTTCTGACCCTGTTCAACAGGGGCATGTAATTACAATTCTTGATATAATATTTCACAGCAGGGCCCGATCCAGCGCCCACCAAGAGTAACTGTGTGGGCTTACAGTGTTGTGGCAACACCACCACCAAAGGCCCAATTTTTCTGACCCTGTTCAACAGGGGCATGTAATTACAATTCTTGATCTAATATTTCACTCACAGCAGGACCCATTCCAGCGCCCACCAAGAGTAACTGTGAGGGCTTACAGTGTTCTGGTACCACCAACACCTAATGGCCAAATTTCTGCAGAGTATATAGGGCAGGCCGTATAGTATATACAGGCGGTCCCCTACTTTCAAACATCCGACTTACGAAACGACTCCTACTTACAAACGGAGGGAGACAACAGGAAGTGAGAGGAAATCTACCCCCAGGAAGGTAAATTCTCTCCTGTAAGAGTTTATATGAGAAAAAGGTGTCTCCACTGATGCTTTATTATCACCAATCCTTGTTTCCCTAAAAACCCTAAATTTCAAAATCCAATTGTCATTGGGACAGAAAGTGAGGTGAAATTTTCTGAACAGGGGTACAGACAGCAAAACAAATGTTACAAGGGTGATGATAACCCTTCCCTATATTATCCATAAAGCTTAAAAAAATGTACCTGTTGCAAATTACAAACAGATTCATCTTAAGAACAAACCTACAGTCCCTATCTTGTTTGTAACCCGGGGACCGCCTGTATACTGCTGTTCAGAGTATGTAGGGCCTGAGGGCCCCACGCCTTTTCTTTTTTTAATTTGAGTGCGGGGTTCCCCTTAATATCCATACAAGACCCAAAGGGCCTGGTAATGGACTGGGGGTTACCCATGCCATTTTTCTCAATAATTTTCATCCATATTGCCGGGACTCGACATTACATTACAGCCGCAAGCAGTTTTAAATGACTTTTATTCCTTTAGAAATGTCATTTTTTGCAGGGACTGTTCTAAACACGGGAAATGTGCACGCCTTTACAGGCATACTATAGACACCCCCCAGGTACGATATTTAAAGAAATACGGCCGTTTTTAAAACTTTCTTTTGCATTGATACATATCCCCTGGGGCAGGACCTGGGTCCCCAAACCCTTTTTAGGACAATAACTTGCATATTAGCCTTTAAAATTTGCACTTTTGATTTCCCATGTTTGAGTCCCATAGACTTTACCAGTGTTCGAATGTTCGCGCAAACTTTTGGTCCGTTCGCATGTTCTGGATGCGAACCGAACCGGGGGGTGTTCAGCTCATCCCTATCCATGACCAGCACTGTTGACTGTAGACACAGAGCCTGCTTGCCCTCTTTTAGTGGCCTGTGAGCGTCTGCCACTCCTTGGTGGCCTTACAGACATGCTGTAAATTTTGTTTAGCAAAACCACACTACACTGTATTGTGTACTGTGTACACCACCAGAAAAGTAGTAGCAAGTGCACTAGGGGTGCACAGTACTGTGTACACCAACAGAAGTGTAATAAAAACTATGGGTGTACTGTATTGTGTACACCACCAGAAAAGTAGTAGCAACTGCACTAGGGGTGCACGGTACTGTGTACACCAACAGAAGTGTAATAACAACTATTGGTGCACTGTATGTATTGTGTACTGTGTACACCACCAGAAAAGTAGTAGCAACTGCACTAGGGGTGCACAGTACTGTGTACACCAACAGAAGTGTAATAACAACTATGGGTGCACTGTATGTATTGTGTACACTACCAGGAAAGTAGTAGCAACTGCACTAGGGGTGCACGGTACTGTGTACACTAACAGAAGTGTAATAACAACTATGGGTGCACTGTATGTATTGTGTACTGTGTACACCACCAGAAAAGTAGTAGCACTAGCAACTGCACTACGGGTGCACGGTACTGTGTACACCAACAGAAGTGTAATAACAACTATGGGTGTACTGTATGTATTGTTTACTGTGTACACCACCAGATAAGTAGTAACAACTGCACTAGGGGTGCACGGTACTGTGTACACCAACAGAACTGTAATAACAACTATGGGTGTACTGTATTGTGTACACCATCAGAAAAGTAGTAGCAACTGCACTAGGGGTGCATGGTACAGTGAACACTAACAGAAGTGTAATAACAACTATGGGTGTACTGTATTGTGTACACCACCAGAAAAGTAGTAGCAACTGCACTAGGGGTGAACGGTATTGTGTACACCAACAGAAGTCCAATAGCAACTATGGGTGCACTGTATGTATTGTGTACTGTGTACACAAACAGAAAAGTAGTAGCAACTGCAAAAGGGGTGCACGGTACTCTGTACACCAACAGAAGTGTAATAACAACTATGGGTGCACTGTATGTATTGTGTACACCACCAGAAAAGTAGTAGCAACTGCACTAGGGGTGCACGGTACTGTGTACACCAACAGAAGTGTAATGACAACTATGGGTATATGTATGTATTGTGTACTGTGTACTCCACCAGAATAGTAGTAGCAACTGCACTAGGGTTGCACAGTACTGTGTACACCAACAGAAGTGTAAAAACAACTATGGGTGTACTGTATGTATTGTGTACACCACCAGGAAAGTAGTAGCAACTGCACTAGGGGTGCATGGTACTGTGTACACCAACAGAAGTTTAATAACAACTATGGGCGCACTGTATGTATTGTGTACTGTGTACACCACCAGAAAAGTAGTAGCACTAGCAACTGCACTATGGGTGCACGGTACTGTGTACACCAACAGAAGTGTAATAACAACTATGGGTGTACTGTATGTATTATGTACTGTATACACCACCAGAAAAGTAGTAGCAACTGCACTATGGGTGCACGGTACTGTGTACACCAACAGAAGTGTAATAACAACTATTGATGTACTGTGTACACCACCAGAAAAGTAGTAGCAACTGCACTATGGGTGCACAGTACTGTGTACTGTCTACACCGGCTGAAGTATATTAGAAAAAGTACACCAGGAATGTCCTGCAGTCAGATATAGCTAAACTGGATACAGTGGATATAAATATACGAGACTGTCTGTATATATATATTAAATACACTGAAGCTAACTGAATAACCTGCCTGCCTGAAGTATATTAGAAAAAGTACACCAGGAACGGCCTGCAGTCAGATATAGCTAAACTGGATACAGTGTGTATATATATATATTTACGAGACTGTCTGTATATATATATATTTGTAACGCCCACCTACTTAGGTGCGTGCTAGATTAGACAGTTAGGATTAAAGCTAGGCCAAATTGCCAGTGTTTTACCCTGTGGTGTAAGCTGGTGGGTTTAATTTGGTTGGGAGGTTAGGTAGAGTAGAGGAAGGCGTGGCCACCTACATTCTGCCTGTCTAATTTCCATCCCTTTCTATGAAATGTTCTGGAAAGTGGGAAGAATAAAGTAATAGAGTGGCAGGTAGTCTTTTGGAGACCCCTCTGCATAGTTGCCAACATTGTAAAAAAAAAATGTGGGACACTTTTGTGGCTGTAGGCGGAGCTGTCCAATAATTAGGGGGCGGGGCATTCGTCAGCAGGCGTGGCCTGGCAAAAACAGACAAGTGTGGCGCGCGAAGCGCGCCGCGCCGAAAAATGGGCGTGGTTTACGCGAAATTGTGGGCGTGGTTTAAATGGGCGTGGCTCTAGAGGGTGTGGTTAGAGTCTGAAATGAATGAGGGATGGAGAGGGGGAGAGAGGGGGAGAGAGGGGGAGGGAGAGGGGGAGAGAGGGGGAGAGAGGGGGAGAGAGAGGGAAATGACGGGACAGCAGCCCCAGATCCTACACAATAGAAATATGTGTATTCTAGAAAGTTTAACAATCAGCAGATAAAGATACTCCAAACACCTGGTGTTAATGCTTCAATCATCCCGGCACCATGGTTGTTATAGTGTCAGGATGATTGAAGCGCATTATTTCTATTATTATATTGTAATATAAAATGAAATCATTCAACTCACCATAATGCAGAATCAGTGGGATCCCTGAGCGTGTCACCAGCCACGTCGCCTGCCACCAGCCGTCCGTCCTTGCTTCAGATGTCCGAGCAGAGTCCGTCCTTGCATCAGGTGCCCCCAGCGGAGCCCCCCTCACATCAGGAGTCCCCGGCGGAGCCCCCCCTCACATCAGGAGTCCCCGGCGGAGCCCCCCCTCACACCAGGAGTCCCCAGCGGAGCCCCCCCTCACACCAGGAGTCCCCAAGGGAGCCCCCCTCACACCAGGACTCCCCGGCGGAGCTCCCCCTCACATCAGGAGTCCCCAAGGGAGCCCCCCTCACACCAGGACTCCCCGGCGGAGCTCCCCCTCACATCAGGAGTCCCCAAGGGAGCCCCACTCACACCAGGAGTCCCCGGCGGAGCTCCCCCTCACATCAGGTGTCCCCGGCGGAGCCCCCCTCACATCAGGTGTCCCCGGTGGAGCCCCCCTCACATCAGGAGTCCCCAAGGGAGCCCCCCTCACACCAGGAGTCCCCGGCGGAGCCCCCCCTCACATCAGGTGTCCCCGGCGGAGCCCCCCTCACATCAGGAGTCCCCAAGGGAGCCCCCCTCACACCAGGAGTCCCTGGCGGAGCTCCCCCTCACATCAGGAGTCCCCAAGGGAGCACCCCTCACATCAGGAGTCCCCAAGGGAGCACCCCTCACACCAGGAGTCCCCAAGGGAGCCCCCCTCACATCAGGTGTCCCCGGTGGAGCCCCCCTCACATCAGGAGTCCCCAAGGGAGCACCCCTCACACCAGGAGTCCCCGGCGGAGCCCCCCCTCACATCAGGTGTCCCCAGTGCCCCCCCTCACATCAGGTGTCCCCAGTGCCCCCTCCCTCACATCAGGTGTCCCCAGTGCCCCCCCCACTCACATCAGGTGTCCCCAGTACCCCCCCACACTCACATCAGGTGTCCCCAGTGCCCCCCCACACTCACATCAGGTGTCCCCAGTGCCCCCCCCCACTCACATCAGGTGTCCCCAGTGCCCCCCCCTCACATCAGGTGTCCCCAGTGCCCCCCCCCACTCACATCAGGTGTCCCTAGTGCCCCCCCCTCACATCAGGTGTCCCCAGTGCCCCCCCCCTCACATCAGGTGTCCCCAGTGCCCCCCCCTCACATCAGGTGTCCCCAGTGCCCCCCCACACTCACATCAGGTGTCCCCAGTGCCCCCCCACACTCACATCAGGTGTCCCCAGTGCCCCCCCCACTCACATCAGGTGTCCCCAGTGCCCCCCCACTCACATCGTGTCCCACAGCGGTGCGCGCGCTCACCCCCCACCTAGAACCCCCGCCCCTTTCCATATCAGACTGGCAGCGGGGCGGGGGGTAGGCGGGCCGAGGCGGAGCGGGGCGGGCCGAGGCGGGCCGAGGCGGAGCGGGGCAGGGGGTGGGCGGCGACGCAGAAGCTTCGTCTAGCCTCCCCCCAGCCGTCTTCCTGAACTTCAACAAAATGGCGGCCGGCGGAGACAATGTCTCCGCCGGCCGCCGACCTCTAGCGGCGGCGGCGGCGGCGGCGGCAGCGGCGGCGGCGGCGGTTTCAAAAACCGGAACCGAATTTTTCGGGACATTTCCCGGGACACCACAAATCCGGGAATGAAGTCCAAGTCCCGGGAATGTCCCGGGAAATTCGGGACAGTTGGCAGCTATGCCTCTGAACCAATCATTGTTTTGCTTGGGCAGAGGCGGGACTTCTATAAAAGACAAGGTCACATGCTTCCAGGGGTTGGAGTTTTGGGGAATCCAGAGAAGAAGTATGTAGAGGCTGGTGCAGCTCGGGTGCTCCCCCCTTCGGGGGAGGGGAGTATGCCATGTGGAGAGAAGACTTCAGGAGGAGATTTCAGGAGGAGGTTGCTACTACTGACAGAAACAAGGACTGGGAGAGGACCCTCTGTGGCAAGCATGGACGTTGCTCAGGAGTACACGTGAGTGTAAACCCAGGGGAACAGTGCTTCTAAGAGACTTTTAAAGGGGTTAAAGTGTGGGTCCAGGAGGAAAAGGTACAGAAGTGGGCCTTAAAGAATTAACACCCTGGAGGAATCCAATCAGTCATCTCTTTGGACTTTATTCAGAGTATTGTCCTTTGAGCATAGCTTGGAAGTGCTGTACAGTCAGGAAATAGTAACTAACAGGAGGAAGGAAAGCTGCATTACACAATTGGAAACCAGTGCGAGATGGAAGTTATTCACAGTGGCTTTACATGTTCTGGATTGTGTGTTGTGTTGCTCATTGCATAAATCTTTGGGAGTTATTCAGAGAGGCTCTTTAATGCAATACCGCATTGAATACCAGAAAAGAAATAAAGTTAAAGTTAAATGTTTATGGACTGTCTGCTGTGTCAATCTTTGAGGGAAAGGGGGTAACATGAACACACTTCAGGAAAGAATGAACTACCCAGCAGCTCCTACGGGGGTAGTGCGCTACATGGAGGTGTCCCACCGAGATTTTACTTTTCTGCAAGTCCGTTACACCTAGCAACCTCACAGACGGTACCAGCAATACAGTGACTGTATCCAAGATAGTTCCAAGGGACCATTGCAGGTGGAACCTTGCCATAGTACAGAGATGCCTGGCGTGGGTACAGCGCTAGCATCGCCACTGTTTGCTAAAATTTGTCCTGCTACACAGTTGGGAATGTGATGGGAGTTGTGAGTGCCACTGTTGCCCTTGGAAACATGGACACAGGGGGTGGTGTGGTGCCGGAGATTATGCAGGGACCATTTCTCTTACAGTTGGGTCATCACAAGTAACATTTCCACTGTGACAATAGTTATTGCTGCTGTAACCTGCAGTTCTACAGTACCTGCTACCAGGTGTCGCT
The DNA here is from genome assembly GCF_042186555.1 of Aquarana catesbeiana. NCBI lineage: Eukaryota > Metazoa > Chordata > Amphibia > Anura > Ranidae > Aquarana > Aquarana catesbeiana. The sequence continues at coordinate 764,136,719 of NC_133325.1, read as the reverse complement.
ATGGTGCGTCAAACAAATGTTGTGTTACAGTTCCTCGCACGCTGAGCCAACGAGCTGAGGGGCGGAGCCACGCCCAGGAGGAGAGCGTGTCAACGTTCAGCATGGCACGCGCCATACACAAGGCGGAGGAAGATGGCGGTGCGAGTTCAGAGCACACCCGCTATGCAGCGATCAACTGATCAGCAGGACCAAGTCCTCGTGGACACTGGTATTCACCTGGAACTCACCGGAGGACTGGCGCTTGGAGTGATAGAGGGCTGTGGACTGGGGATCACCAGAAATGCTGGACAAGTACTGTATGGGTCCATTGAACGCCTTTTTGAGTGGTCATCCCCAGAGGAAGGTAACTCTAGTGAGGAAGACTTCTGGAGGAGATTTCAGGAGGAGGTTGCTACTACTGACAGAAACAAGCACTGGGAGCGAACCCTCTGTCCATGGCAAGCATGGACGGTTGCTCAGGAGTACACGTGAGTGTAAACCCAGGGGAATAGTGCTTCTAAGAGACTTTTAAAGGGGTTAAAGTGTGGGTCCAGGAGGAAAAGGTACAGAAGTGGGCCTTAGAGAATTAACACCCTGGAGGAATCCAATCAGTCATCTCTTTGGACTTTATTCAGAGTATTGTGCTTTGAGCATAGCTTGGAAATGCTGTACAGTCAGGAAATAGTAACTAACAGGAGGAAGGAAAGCTGCATTACACAATTGGAAACCAGTGCAAGATGGAAGTTATTCACAGTGGCTTTACATGTTCTGGATTGTGTGTTGTGTTGCTCATTGCATAAATCTTTGGGAGTTATTCAGAGTGGCTCTTTAATGCAATATATATATATATATATATATATATATATATATATATATATATATATATATATATATGTGTAGCCCTGGTAGATTTACAATCTACCGCAGGTTAGGTAAATTGTGTGTTGGGAAGGTTAAGGGTTCGCCTCTGTTCCAGCTTGGCTGACGTTGTGTGTGCTTCCATACTGACCGGTGGGTGTCCCTGTTACCACTGGTTAGTGTTGGAAAGGCAACGTGTCGAAGTGTATAGATGCTCCTCTGTCTTGGAGACAAGCTTGGTGGAGGTGGTACTCTGAGTTGCATTCTGGGAAGAGGGTATTTATGGGACAGATGCCATGTTCTAGGGTTCGTTTTACAGCCACCTGCTGGCTCTCCTGGCCGACAGGTATGCGTTAAAGAGCTACCTCGTTGTCCTCCGATCGGGAGGCCCACGATACAGCGGCACAGAGGTGGGTCCAGAGGCTTATCTGGGGCCTACCACCGCGGCCGAGGAATGGTCCTGAGATGTCGGTCCTGTGAGACGAAGCTGAACGGCTGAGGAGATCCCAGAGGAGGATCCGTCTTGGAGAGATCATGCAGCGTGCTGGTCTATAGAGGGGCCTGGTGACTCGGTCGAAGGACGTATCCAAAAGAAGTAACTATACAGCATAGTGTTGCCGGCTCGGCTTAAAGGTTCAGGCACTGTGACTGACTTTCACTGCAGAAAATCTGATACATCCTGTGGCAGAGGATCGTATGGATTTATTCCCCCAAATAAGTCTGTGGCAGAGACTTTCGATTCGTGCTGCGTACTGGCTGCTAGACCGGTGAGAGAGCCCTATCCAGATGAGCAAGGAGTGTGTCCCATGAGGGGAACGTATTCCACATAATTATATGAATTCTATCGGGACATTTGTCGGTAAGATCTTTGCAAGAAGATATTTGAGTTTTTCCTGAAAGTTTTCTTTTCCGCCTCTTTCCTGCTACTTCCTAAAGTTTGTCTGTTCAATAAAGCATTGAAAACGTACTCCAGTGTTGGTGCGTGTGTCGTCCAGAAGTAAACTCAACGGAACCCCTAGACCCGGTGCCGGTGAAACAGAGGGAAGCAAAGTGAAGGTAACAGACCCGCTTAAACCAGCAGCTCCACCATGAGTTAGTGCTACACATATATATATATATATATATATATATATATATATATATATATATATATATATATATAAAATACACTGCAGCTAAATGAATAACCTGGCCGCCTGAAATATATTAGAAAAAGTACACCAGGAACGGCCTGCAGTCAGATATAGCTAAACTGGATACAGTGGATATATACAGTGGGGCAAAAAAGTATTTAGTCAGCCACCAATTGTGCAAGTTCTCCCACTTAAAAAGATGAGAGAGGCCTGTAATTGTCATCATAGGTATACCTCAACTATGAGAGACAAAATGTGGAAACAAATCCAGACAATCACATTGTCTGATTTTTGAAAGAATTTATTTGCAAATTATGGTGGAAAATAAGTATTTGGTCACCTACAAACAAGCAATATTTCTGGCTCTCACAGATCTGTATCTTCTTCTTTAAGAGGCTCCTCTGTCCTCCACTCATTACCTGTATTAATGGCACCTGTTTGAACTTGTTATCAGTATAAAAGACACCTGTCCACCACCTCAAACAGTCACACTCCAAACTCCACTATGGTGAAGAGCAAAGAGCTGTTGAAGGACACCAGAAACAAAATTGTAGACCTGCACCAGGCTGGGAAGACTGAATCTGCAATAGGCAAGCAACTTGGTGTGAAACTGTGGGAGCAATAATTAGAAAATGGAAGACATACAAGACCACTGATAATCTCCCTCGATCTGGGGCTCCACGCAAGATCTCACCCCGTGGGGTCAAAATGATCACAAGAACGGTGAGAAAAAATCCCAGAACAACACAGGGGGGGGCCTGCAGAGAGCTGGGACCAACGTAACAACGTAACAAAGGCTACCATCAGTAACACACTACGCCACCAGGGATCCTGCAGTGCCAGACGTGTCTCCCTGCTTAAGCCAGTACATGTCCGGGCCTGTCTGAGGTTTGCTAGAGGGCATTTGGATGATCCAGAAGAGGATTGGGAGAATGTCATATGGTCAGATGAAACCAAAGTAGAACTGTTTGGTAGAAACACAACTCGTCATGTTTGGTGGAGAGAGAATGCTGAGTTGCAACCAAAGAACACCATACCTACTGTGAAGCATGGGGGTGGCTGTTTCTCTGCAAAGGGAACAGGACGACTGATCCGTGTAGATGAAAGAATGAATGGGGCCATGTATCATGAGATTTTGAGTGCAAACCTCCTCCCATCAGCAAGGGCATTGAAGAAGCATTTCAAGGTCCTGGAGTGGCCTAGCCAGTCTCCAGATCTAAACCCCATAGAAAACCTTTGGAGGGAGTTGAAAGTCTGTGTTGCCCAGCGACAGCCCCAAAACATCACTGCTCTAGAGGAGATCTGCATGGAGGAATGGGCCAACATACCAGCAACAGTGTGTGACAACCTTGTGAAGACTTACAGAAAACGTTTGACCTCTGTCATTGCCAACAAAGGATATATAACAAAGTATTGAGATGAACTTTTGATATTGACCAAATACTTATTTTCCACCATAATTTGCAAATAAATTCTTTAAAAAATCAGACAATGTAATTGTCTGGATTTGTTTCCACATTTTGTCTCTCATAGTTGAGGTATAGAGAAAAAGTTAGATGTGGGTGCGGCGCTGTTCTGGTAATTTGGCAATGTATAGTGACAATGTAATTACATGGTGTTGCAACCTCTAGTAAGAGGAGATGGAAATATGTAGAATAACTAATTAACTGGTAATTTGGCAATGTGTTGTGACGATGTAAGTACATGGTGTTGCAACCTCTAATATGTAGAATAATTCATTTCTTAAATAAATTGTTTTACACACAAAAATAGTATATAAGGGGACAGATTCTTCAAAAAGTGGTTGGCCCCATGCAACTCAGGTGATATTAATATTGGACAAGTATAAAATCATATCAAATATGGTGCATTACTAAAGTGCATAAGAAAAAAGTGCTGAAGTGAAATAATGGGGGTAAAGGGGGGGGGGAAAGAAACGAGGGGGAGAGAATAAGTTAATAATAAAGTGACTTGTGCTCAGAACAACAAGTGTTAGTTAGAGAAACAATATTGTTTTAAATAGTCTTATTGGGTGCACAAATGGTACTGTGCTTGAAAAGATTGTTCCTCTTGATAAAACAATATTGTTCAAACCAATCTTCTTATTCCAGTGTTCCTTAGTGACAGTGCTGCTTATTCATGCTCCTACTGTGCAAACACTCACCGAATACCATCACCCCTGCAGGGGTATTATGCGGTCACAGTTTTTGCCACTGTGTAGCAGTTCCTGGCAATTACGGATCGTGTTTTTTAATATCGTTCAACATGAAAAAGAAGAGGTGCCCATAGCGTAAAAATGTTCAAAAACTTTATTCAAAAGTAAACAGAATGGTACTGACATTGTAAAAATTCAAGTAAAGCATAAAAGATCTGAGTTTGAACTGTCAGAAAGTCCTGTGCTCATTTGTTTGGAGGTGACGCAAGATGTTGGTCAGGCCACGCCCTATGCGTTTCGTCATTGGACGTCTACGGGAGCGTGCTGCTTGCTACACCTCCTACTCTTATATAGTGTTCGGTATTCACACTGCGCTTGCGCACTTAGTTTAGCGGCGGCCATTTTGCCTGTGATTGTTGCAGACTGAAGTCTGTGCCAATTCACTATCTACTGCGGTTACACAATGTGGTTTAGGCTTGTGTTCGGATTGGAAACACCGCAAGCTTGTTACTTGTATTCGGGTTGGTGACACCGCTAATTTATTTCTTAATTTATTCATATAATAATATACTTATTCACGCAAAGCAGATGTGAGAAGTTACCGCATATCCCAACAGGATCTATTGTTTTGACGGTTTGCACAACAACATATAAAATTAAAAAGAAGAGGTAATATACATAAAATTGACTAAAATCACATTAAATACAGTACAAGACCTTAATTATTAAATATTTTCAATTGTTAAAATAAAATAAAATGTTACAGTTATTATATGTGGAATATAAAGATATTTATATCTAGAATGAATGGTCTGTGGATGTCTAAATTACTTCTGATGGGAGATTAGTACTGAAATTGGAAGATTCTAAATCCATAAGAATTCTATATAAGGGAAAAGGAGGTATTGCAGAAAATATTATTGGATAAAAGGAAAATGAGAAATGAAAGGGTTATTTTGCCTGGTTTATATTAGATATAATAAAATCAGCCAGTATTGGCAGTTTCTGTTCAAATTTATTATGGGCAATATATGGGCAGATCATGCTGGAGTTATGTCCTCAGGTATTATGTGAGCACTACCCAGGTGTTTATTTACCAAGATATCTTCTCTTGGTACATAAAAAATATATAACCCTCATAGAAAGGGTATATATTTAAGACCAGATTTTAATGCTTTTGTCAAAAAAGTGAGTCGGATGTAATATATTGTTAAAACCATCAGAACCATTCCTCCGTGTGACCCACAATAGGCGTGGTCCCAATAGCATATGACACGTCATTGTTCACAGTCCTGTTAATGTAATGTTTTTAATGTTGAAATGTAAGAGTTCACTTTGCCCATTTTTGAGGTATTAATTCAATACCATTCAGTGTGTATATTGCATCACAGTGTTATTCAGTGATATATACCACTTTATTCATTTTTACCAAATTTTAGTGTTTGTGACACACTTTGAGGTTTTGCTGCAATTATTGATTTATCACTTGAGTTCTGTATTAGGTTTCTTTTATTACTCTCAGTAGTGCGAGAGGCACATTCACAATTTTTATGTTGGTAATGTGTTAATTCAGTCTCACTTGTAGGGAGCGTTTGGTCCTGCCCACATATGGAAGCCCACAAGGGCACTGGAGCAGGTAAACAACCCCCTTTATCTTTATCTCAAATTCTGTGGAGGTACTCGTAGAAATGAAACGTTGGGTCTTCCTATGGGTACACCCATTAAAGGAACATACCCGACATCTTCTGCATTGGTAAAAACCTGTAAGGTTTTGAAAGAAGCCTTTTCTTATTGGGGGGGGATTGAAGATATTCGGCGCTACTCTAAGAGATGGAGCTGCCTTATAAACCACCTGAGACTTTTCAGGCAAGATGGTGTTTAATAAACACTCGTTACACAAAATGTGCCAGTGTTTCCTAATCATATTCTTAACGTTCACATGTTACACAGAGTGGGTTGTAATAAAGGGAACTATTGGGGTAGACTTACTCTCCTGAGGGGGCTTTTCTCTCAGTAATGCCGCATACACACAAATTTCTGACAGAAAGAGTCCGATGGGAGCTTTTCATCGTATATGTACCGTGTGTATGCCCCGGACTTTTTCTGTCGATAATGCAGACACACTTAGATAGAGAACATATTCTATATTTTTCCGACAGAACAAATTACTATCGGAAAAAAAGCTTGTCTGTATGCTGTTCCGACGCACCAAAAATGACACATGCTCTGAAGCAAGTACAAGATGGAAGCTATTGGCTACTGGCTATTGAACTTCCATTTTCTAGTCCCGTCATACTTGTTGTACGTCACCGCGTTCTGGACGGTCGGAATTTGGTGTGACCGTGTGTATTCAAGACAGCTTGAGTGGAATTCAGTCGGAACTCCGCCATAAAAACCTTCAGAGTTTATTCCGACGGCAAAACCGGTCGTGTGTACAGGGCATTAGTCTTTCCTATGCATAAGTTTGATTTCCTGGTGGACATTTTTTAGGGAATCACTAGAGTAGCCCTTTTCTTCAAACCTCTTAGTGAGTATATCAGCCTGTACTAAGAACTCCTCTACCTCTGTGCAGTTCCACTTGAGGCACATATATTGGCTCTTTGGAACTGATCTGAGTCAATGGCCATAATGACAGCTACCGACAGGAATATAAGAATTCCTGTCGGTAGCCTTGAAGTAAGTGGAGGTAGTAAACCTATCCACCCCCACTGAAATCTTAAGATCCAAAAAATTAATCTTGGATTGGCTGGCCTCATAACTCAGGACTATACCCCTATTATTATTATTTAGATACCCCATAAAGAGTTTCAAATCAGATCGGCTACCGTCCCATAAGAGGAGGATGTCGTCTATGTATCTTGCCCACAGCGCCACCTGGGGTCTCTCTTGGGCATAGATGACACCCTCCTCCTAGAGGTCCATAAATAGGTTAGCCAGGCTGGGGGCATATTTAGCCCCCATAGCCACACCCCAGTCTTACCGGAAAAAGCGATTATCAAACCAAAAATAATTATGTGAGGCTGCATATTCCAGCAGTTCCATAATAAAAGAAGCTTGGTCACTGGATAAACCAGAGTTACGGTCCAAATGATATTTGACAGCAAACAAACCCTGATCATGTGGTATGACAGTATAGAGGGATGTGACATCAGCCGTTACCAACCACATCCCTTCTTTAGGGGTGTATCCAGATAGTAAATTGATTATATGATGCAAATCCTAAACATAGGAGGGTGTTGCTTGAACTAACGGTTGGAGGTAGAAATCTATGTACCTGCCCTGGGGGCAGGTAGGGTGTTTATGGATTTTCGGCAAATAATAAATGATAGGCCTCCATGCTGCCCTAGGAACAAGATAGAGCTTTTCCTTCTTGTCCAGAATACCCAACCTAAAACCCTTTTTTATGATTGTATCCGACTCTGCCCGGTACTTAGCCTTAGGGGTCAGAGGGTAATGGTGTATAGGTATCCCTATATGTTTAATTTCTACGAGTACCTCTGTAGAATTTGAGATAAAGCCTTTAATCACGTGTTCAACAGAGGGGGTTGTTTACCTGCTCCAGTGCCCTTGTGGGCTTCAATATGTGGGCAGGACCAAACACCCCCTACAGGTGAGATTGAATGAACACATTACCAACATAAAGAAAGTTTTTTTTTAAACATTCAGTCTCTAAACACTACCTGTTGGCCCATAGTAAAGACCCTATAGGAACGATTTTTTTAGGAATAGACAAGTACCGCCCCAGGTCCGAAATGTCATGGATCCATAGAATTAAGTGTTATGTCCCTTTTGGGCTGAATGTGGACATTGATCTAAATGCCTTTATTTCCAACTCATGAGGTGCCTATTTAAGTAATGTGTTAACCCCTAAGGTGTTCTTGGCTCAATGTGAACTTGATGTGAGTCTTGGGTGGCAATGTTAAGGCTGAGTATTATGGGGACAATCTCATTTTTTAATGTTTTTTAGGGATATGTTTTTTATAGGTGATCTCATTGAACATTTACCCCTTTTTTGTTCTTTGCATCCCACCCTTTTCCTTTTTTTTTCCTATTTAATATCTAACTTATTTGGGTTAATTCCACTTTTTTTATGGTTTCTTTTTTTTCCACTGATGTGGATGGCTTTTCTCGTCGGGGTGGAGATGCCAGTAAACGTTCCTTTTATTACAAAGATTTGAGGATAATTTAGTCTACATTAAGCTATTTATAAACTAAGTCATTTTTTGTATATCAATGTTGATTATAGCCCTTATACAGGAATATGAAAGTTTTTTTCTCCTATCCCTTTCTTTTTTGGCTTTTACCCACCTGTTCCTACCCTATGTACAATCCTCTTGATGGTAATATGTGTGAGGAGTATGCAACATGGTCAATGTCGGTGCTTTGGGATAGGAGTGTAGGAAAAAAATTAACTTTCCTTACTCTCCTTGTTTTATCAATTTTTTTTTTAATTTTCAAATTTTTTAGGTTTATAATATGTCTAGTCTCCTTTGTAAGTTCTGGCATATGTAATGCTTTGCCAGTCTTCCGGATGGAGTTCCTGTGTTCCACCACCCGAGACTCAGATCAAGGCGTGGTCTGCTGTGTGTACTATTTAGCATGATGCGTCAGTGCGTCACCTGTGCCCCAGGAAGACATCTGTTTGTGACGAAACACGCGTCGGGAGAAGTGGCATGCTGACGTCATCGTGCTGGGTTCCCAAGAGGACGGGTATTCACTAGCTGGCCAGCTTTTTTTTACCATCTATGCTATTACTGATGCCTTCTGTGTAACTGCAATTTTTTTTTATCCTATTAAACCTGTGTATTACGTATTACACTATGATGAGTTCTCTTTTATTGGGTAATACTGCCTTGTCTATGGCAATTGGATAACAGAGTCGCCCTATCCCTGATTGATGTCCGGTTTACTGCATATGAAGAACCATTGTGTGTTGGAAATTTCCATCCCTTGGATAAAGTCCCTGGCTGGGTTGTAAGCCGCAAGCACAATTTAGTTTGCTTCTGGAAAGCTTGCATTTCATTTGGTAGAGGTTCACAAGTCTGAGTGGTGTTTGGGAGCTGTTTCAACCAGTCTCAATGTATAACGTATGCACATTCACCTGCGTTTGAAGGACTTTATATGTTCAATTCTACTGAAATTATTATTTGTGGTTTTTGCTTCACTTACTGTTATTTTCATGTATAGTATTAGCGTGGCTTCATTTGTTTTTTTTATTGTTATAGTGCTTATCTCACTTCAAACCCCTGCTTTTTTGTTTTAGATTTCACTTGTTTGTTTGATTCACTTAGCGCGGTAATCCTTTATTCTTATAAATGAATGAACATACTTGTACGGTTAAGCAATAAAACGTGTGTATACACCAAAAAATATGAACTCCACAAATCCTAAGCAACTCTTACAACTCATTCAATCTGTATTCCAATACATAATAAATAATACAATTCCCGTGCTCTTTAATAAAGTTCTTATGTATAAAGTCTCTTGTATTGCTCGGATCCCGTCACCTTCATGTAAAACAATACTTCTGTGTCTCCTGTGACTGCTGATCTATCACCACTGTGCTCACAGAACTCTCACCTCCTTCACACTTGTATCAAGGCATATATTAGTTATCCTCCAAAGTATATAGGTCCTCCTCCCAGGGAATAGCTCCCAATATTCTGGGCTGGGTGATGGGTAGGTTCTCCTTTAAGGTGCTCCTGTATATCTCCTTAAAGGGGTTGTAAAGGTAATTTTATTTTTTTTTTTTAAATAACTAACATGTAATACTTACCTTCACTGTGCAGCTCGTTCTGCACAGAGTGGCCCCGAACCTGCTCTTCTGGGGTCCCTCGGCGGCTGTTTCAGCTCCTCCCCGCAAGAAATAACCACCTTAATGCGAGCTCCCTCGCATGGTGGTTACTTGTTGCGGGCGCGCTCCCGTGATACAGCCGGCGGCTATAGCCGCTCGCTGTATCACTCGGCCCCGCCCCCCGGCGCGCCGCGTCATCGGATGTGATTGACAGCAGCGCGAGCCAATGGCTGCGCTGCTTTCAATCCATCCACTGCAGCCAATCAGCGACCAGGCTGAGCTGCAATAGAGATGACGAGAACGAGCAGCGGAGATTCGAGGCGTCAGGTAAGTAAAACGGGGGGGCTGGGGGCGGCGGTATTGTCAAAAGTTTTTTCACCTTAATGCATATAATGCATTAAGGTGAAAAAATTTTTACCTTTACAACCCCTTTAAGTTAGACTCGCCAATGCCATGGGGGGATGTAAAGAAAACTTTCCATAGTGTAGTAATTTGAAAACATAATCCGTTTATTTAGCTAAAATACCGCACTTACAGTGTAAAAAACTTGTAACTTTGCATACAAGCCTGTGCTTCTGCTTACGTCACTTCCGGTTTCCCGTCTGCCTCTGCTCACCCCCCCCTACGCGTTACGTCACTGTCACTTGACTTCTTCAGGGGATAACACCTGCTTATATTGTAAGTGTAGTATTTTAGTGAAATAAATGGATTATGTTTTAAAATTACTACACTATGGAAAGTTTTCCCTATTTCCCTATGGTATTGGTGAGACTAACTTGAGGAGATATATAGAAGCATCTTAAAAGGAGAACCTACCCATCACCTAGACCAGAATATTGGAAGCTATTTCCTGGAGGTTCCTAGTGGAGAGGAGGACCTAATTACCTTGGAGCAGCCATTTTTCAACCAGGGTGCCCAGACACCCTGTGGTGCCTTGGTAACATGCCCAAAATAGCCCAAAGATTGTATACAAGTCAGCGTTTGGATGTAGGTTGCCTTTTAGTTACACAAAGCAACAGATTTTTATTGTGCACAATTACAACCTTCTAGCCGCTGGCGTCCTAACAACCAATGGCGTCATCAGCTGATAAGGAGGATGTCAGTCGCCTGCACAGCATCTTTGTTTGACCCTCCCCTGCCCCTCTCCATTAGCGGTGGGGTCACATTAGCTGAGTGATGGGTAAACATTGGAATACAAGTCAGTACCCATTTGCAAAAGTGTATTTGCTTTGAAAGAATAAATCACCTCTAACGTTGGGTGTCCTACTTATGTGGATGTTGCTGCATTATGTAAAACAATTAGAATAGTTTTGACATTTTAGAATGGGGTGCCTCGAGATTGTCCATAATTTTAAAGGGTGCCTTGACTGAAAAAGGGGTGAGAAACAATGCTTTGGAGGAAAACTGATATATGCCCTTTTTTTTCCCTCAATAAAACTTTTATTATAAGATCAAAAAAAGAAAAAATAGAGCAATTGTATAATCATAATAACATTTGTATATATTGCTTGTACATAGTCATTTCAACAATAAGTGTATTATGTTTTAAGATTAGAGCTCTCTTTAACTGATATATGCCTTGATACAAGTGTGAACGAGGTGAGAGTTCTGTGAGCACAGTGGTGATAGATCAGCAGTCACAGGTGACACAGAAGTATTGTTTTACACAAAGGTGATGGGATACGAGCAATACAAGAGACTTTTTTACACAAGAAATGTATTAAAGAGCACGTGAATGGTATTATTTATTATATACTGCAATACAGATGTAATGAGTTGTAAGAGTTGGTTTGAAATTGTGGAGTTCACACACACATTATATTGCCTAATTTTACAAGTATACTGTATTTATTGCTTTATTTGCACAAATCATGATGGCTAAGGTTAAATAATAATTGCATAGTTTGCACATACATTGTCAAAGTATTTGGATGCCTGCCTTTACACGCACATGAACTTTGATGGCATCCCAGTCTTAGTCCGTAGGGTTTAATATTGAGTAGGCCCCACCCTTTGCAGCTATAACAACTTCAACTCTTCTGGGAAGGCTGTCCACAAGGTTTAGGAGTGTGTCTATGGGAATGTTTGACCATTTATTCAGAAGCACATTTGTGAGGTCAGGCACTGATGTTGGACCAGAAGGTCTGGCTTACAGTCTCCGCTCTAATTCATCCCAAAGGTGTTCCATCAGGTTGAGATCAGACCTCTGTGCGGCCTGGTCAAGTTCCTCCACCCCAAACTTGCTCATCCATGTCTTTATGGACCTTGCTTTGTTTACTGGTGAGCAGTCATGTTGGAACAGGAAGGGGGACATCTCCAAATTGTTCCCACAAAGTTGGGAGCATGAAATTGTCCAAAATGTCTTGGTATGCTAATGCCTTAAGAGTTCCCTTCACTGGAACTAAGGGGCCAAGCTCAACCCCTAAAAAACAACCCCACACCATAATCCCCCTTCCACCAAATGATTTGGACCAGTGCACACAGCAAGGTCCATAAAGACATGGATGAGCAAGTTTGGGGTGGAGGAACTTGACTGGCCTGCACAGAGTCCTGACCTCAACCCGATAGAACACCTTTGGGATGAATTAGAGCGGAGACTGTTAGCCAAGCCTTCTCTTCCAACATCAGTGCCTCACCTCACAAATGCGCTTCTGGAAGAATGGTCAAACAATCCCATAGACACACTCCTAAACCTTGTGAACAGCCTTCCCAGAAGAGTTGAAGCTGTTATAGCTACAAAGGTTGGGCCAAAAGAATATTGAACCCCGCGGGCTAAGACTGGGATGCCATTAAAATAAAGGCAGGTGTTCCAATACTTTTGAAAATATAGTGTATATTATACCAAATTAATTCAAGTTGCACTTTATTCATTCTATTATGCAGTGCAGAACAGTGGCGGCCGGTGTTTTTTTTGGGGGGGGCGGCAAACAAACAACCGCCCCAGCCCGCTCTAGGTAGTTTGGTCGGTACTTACCCCATAGGTTGCGGGCGGGCAGCGATCTTGCCCTGGCGGCCGGCGGCCCCTGTGTCCTCTCCTGCATCATGGTGGCTTCCAACGTGCGTCTTCTCCCTCCTCCTAGGCATCCAATAGGATCGCCTGACCTTTCAGCCAGTTGGGTGATGGATCTCAAGACCCGCTTCCTGAATAGCCGGGATGAGGATCAGTGTTGCAATAGTGAATATTCATGGGTGGGCTCGGAGTGCAGTGCTCTGTGCCCCAATCCCACCCTTTTCTGAAGCCTATTAGAGCCCCTGGCTCTAATAAGGTGCTTAACCCCCCCCCTCCCCCACTGGAATCCATGGTCCGGCGCCCTGTATGTAGATCAGGGGGCCGGATGCATGCGCCCCTAATATACGGGCCACCGCTGGTGCAGAACCATTTCATTATAACACTTTTATCCCAGGAATTATGACTTTGTCCTGATTACACCCGCTGCATGCTTGTTCCAGGTTAGTGACTCAAAGTATTGAAGCCAGGGACAGACATAGCAAGTCCCCAAGAAGCATTTAAGAGGGATGGCAACAAATGCACTCAAAGGCAACAGATAAAGTCAAACAGTGAACTGCTAAAGCTGAGATTCATTTAGTGTATCTGCCTTTATACAATGCTATTGCTACTAAATGTAGTATGATTGTCTCAGTGCTTCTGGCAGACCTGACGTCATAGCATTCTTTGATATACATTTGTCTACATTTCTTATTCTAATATGCGTGGATAAGGTTGCAGCAGGGCGGTGCTAGGACCAGAGATTACCTTTTTACAGCCCCAGATGCAGAATCATTCTGAAGACTGACGTACCAGAGATTAACCTGCAGGATAGCCTAGGTGTAGAATCTGAATGCTGGATAATCATCACTCAGCAGGTAAGCCCTGCTTTGATTCCGTTTAGATGCAAAATGTTCATGGGTTTTAAATCCATCCAGAACCTGGTGGTGTGTGTGTGTAAACACTATACAATTTTAATTATTTTCCCATAATTAACTATACAATTTTCTGTAGATTTTTTCTTTTAAATTTACTAAAACCATATAATATGAGGTCAAACCTTAAGAGTTTCAATTTGTTTGCAATCAGGCGGGCTCTTGCACTAGATGGTTTTGGTAAATCTAAAGGAAATCAGACAACAAAAATTATATATTGAGTATTGGGTCTCAGACTTTTATTGCTGTATAAAATCTCTGAGGATAGACTTTACTTTTATGTTGCATTGTCCAAAGTGATCTATCAGATAGTCAACACCTCAGTGAGGTCAACACCACCCAAGACATGAATCGCAGTGGGACGGATGGGCCTGCCTGTACTCTTAATTCATTATTTCTGTCTATTCTTTTATTTCTTGCCAAGTTCATTTGCTCTGTTTTTTTTTTTTGTTTTTTTTTTGTTTAATAATTTTTTATTGCTGTTTCAGAATAGAAAAACAATGCAATGGGGGTTATTTACGAAAGGCAAATCCACTTTGCACTGCAAGTGCACTTGAAAGTGCAGTCACTCTAAATCTAATGCCGCATACACACGACCGGACTTTACGGAAGACTTGGTCCGGCGGACCGGAGTCCGTCGGACAATTCGATCGTGTGTGGGCTCCAGCGGACTCTTTTTCCCCAAAAGTTTGACGGACCTAGAAATGAAACTTGTTTCAAATCTTTCCGATGGACTCGAGTCCGGTCGAAACGTCCGCTCGTCTGTATGCTAGTCCGGCGGACAAAAACCAACGCTAGGGCAGCTATTGGCTACTGGCTATCAACTTCCTTGTTTTAGTCATCGCGTATGAATCCGTCGGACTTTGGTTGATTGTGTGTAGGCAAGTCTGTTTATTCAGAAAGTCCGTTGTAAAGTCCGTCGAAAAGTCCGCAGGACAAAGTCTGCCGTAAAGTCCGCTCGTGTGTACGCGGCATTAGGGGTAGATCTGAAATGAGGGGAAGCTCTGCTGTTTTTATCATCCAATCATCTGCAAGCTAAAATGTTGTTTTTTATTTTCCTTGCATGTCCCCCTCGGATCTAGAGCGACTTTACTTCCAAATGCACTTTCAGTACACTTTCAAGTGCACTTGCAGTGCAAAGTGGATTTTCCTTTAGTAAATAACCCCCAATGTATTCTATATCAAAACACCCACATAGTATCAAAAATTTTTTAATTCACATCTCTCGAAGGGCTTATGCACACTGCAGCTCAAAGGAGCTCAAAGAAGGGGTTTCGTACAGGCTTTTGAGCTCTTTTGAGCTCTTGTTTTTTTCTGCCTGGAAACTCCCCTCCATGTTAGTCATAGGGGTTTATTTACTAAAAAGGCAAATCCACTTTGCACTACAAGTGCACTTGAAAGTGCAGTCGCTGTAGATCTGAGGGGAAGATCTGAAATGAGGGGACCCTCTGCTGATTTCTATCATCCAATCATGTGCAAGCTAAAATGCAGTTTTTTTTCATTTTCCTTGCAGTCTACAGCGAGTGCACTTCCAGGTTCATTTCCAAGTGCATTTGTAATGCACAGTGGATTTGCTTTTAGTAAATAAACCCCTATGGCTTTTTCAGGCATATGCTCCTACAGGCAGAAAATAAAACACACCAAACTCGTGTTTTTTTTTTTTGAGAGGAGCTAGTGCCCCAAAAGAGCTCAGAAAAGCGCAAAGTAACTTGAAAACGAGTAAAAGCATTTGTTCCAGCTTTTTTGTTTTGTTTATACAGTGGCAAAGAAAATACTATCTAGGAGGGTTTGTGAAAAAAAATGCATATGCTCAAAAAAAAGCTCAAAGGAGTTTGAAGAAGCTCGGGAAAAAAAAAAACAAAAAAAATGTGCACATAAGGACGAAAAAACACAAGCTTCTGCAAGCTGAAACAAAAGCTCAAATGCTTGTAAAGTTTTTTACAATATGCATGAGCCCTATAACTCATATTAAAATGTATAGTTCAACTTATATTGTTTCAAACATAGATCTTTAACTTTTAATTACCTTCCTCTCCACTTCAAGAAAAAAGATAAGAAGAGGGGAGGGAGGGAAAACAAGACAGAAGTAGAAAAAAATTATTTGAAAAAAAGGGTGGAAAAAAGGAGGAGAGAAGAGAAAAAAAAGGGGTGGGAGTTAAGTTCTGCAATAAATAGATAAATGATGCTATAAAATAAAAAAAGCTAGAGGTTATGTAATATATCAATAATATATATATATATATATATATATATATATATGTGTCTGCCCCAATGTTGTAAAGCGCTGCGTAAACTGTCGGCGCTATATAAATCCTGTATAATAATAATATTAATAATAAAAATAATAATAATATCTAGTATTTTGCGTTCTGCCATACTTTACTTAGGAGTCTGAAATTAATTTATAGTACAATGAAGTCATTTTAAATTCAAACCATTTTGTCCATGATTTAAAGCGGAGCGGCACCGAAAAAAAATTTTTTAAAACTCAGCAGCTACAAATACTGCAGCTGCTGACTTTTAAAACATGGACACTTAGCTGTCCAGGGCGCCCGCGATGTCGGCACCCGAGGCCGAAGCGTCTCTCCGTCCTCGGGTGCTGCCGCCTCCATCTTCGGTAAGGGAATCAGGAAGTGAAGCCGTGCGGCTTCACTTCCCGGTTCCCTACTGCGCATGCGCGAGTCGCGCAGCGCAATACGAATGGTCCCTGCTGCCTCTGGGACCCGTGTGTTTCCCAGCAGGCAGCGGGGGGGGGGAACAGGATGTGGCGTAAATACCCGCAGATTCTGCGGCTATCTACGCCGGAAGTGGGTACAGATACCTGTAATATACAGGTATCTGTACCCCCCTCCCCCCTGAAAGGTGCCAACTGTGTCACCGGAGGGGGGGAGGAATCTAATGAGTGGAAGTTCCACTTTTGGGTGGAACTCCACTTTAAAATGTCTTCTGATCAGCCCTATATTCCTACATGTTAATTCTTCCATCTTCCGGAGATCATCAACCTTCCCTAACCATTGGGAAATGGTAGTTATAGATCGCTTTCCCAGATAACATGGAATTAGGGATATGCTGGCGTTGAATAAACGTGGGATTATCGACACCCTATATTGACTTATTGACTCCTTCGTTACAATAAAATAGGAATGCCGGTGGTTTAGGTCTAATCACTTCCCCTTGTATCAAAGAGATCATTTTGGCCACTTCCTCCCAAAACGGATGAATGTTAGGGCAGGATCACCATATACTGTATGCCCATGTGTTGGTCGACTTCCACATTCTCTCCAACGCAAGGACGAATTTGACTTATACATAGCGTGCAGTTTTACTGGTGTATGGTGCAATTGAGTAAGGGGTTTAAAATGTACCTCCTCCGTTTTGTACGAAGTGGCGGACACATAATTAAGTTGTTTAGCATCTGTTGGCACAGAAGCAGCACAGTGATGAGGGTACCCTAAACAGTGATAAAAATGAAATATGTAAAGGGTGATTGTGTAATCTATCGCTTATCTTAAAATGGGAGTGGGCACTGTATATATGATTACAAATGTAATACTAGTTGAACCAGAAAGTCCCATTATTTATTCGGGTATTCATTAGTCATTATTTAAAGGTGTATCTAGAATTTTTAATTTTTTTTTTAAAGAGTAAAGAAAGGAAAATCATCGTCATTTACTCATTTTTTCTTTTTTGTCCAATTGAAGAGATTTTTCCTTTATTTCTTATCCCAGATACTTAACGGGGAATGAAAGGAAATCTTTACAAAAGAGGGAGATCGTTCTTTCTCCCCAACTGTCACCAGAACAGGTGTCTCAATTGGAAAGTTCACTCCAAGATTAAAAAAAAAAAAAAAAAGGAGACAGTTCAACTTGTGCTTCAGTCCCAGTGACCCTTTTGAACTTCTAAGGCCGGCCATACATGGTTCGAATCGTCCCTGCTGAGCCGTTAATGGGCAGGCTGAATGCACCAAGTTGAACGGTTGAACTTGGGTAAAACCAGCCTTCCGGATTCTCTTGCGATTATCGCTAACGGCTGCTATAGCAATAACCACTGTCTTCTCTTGGCGGGGGTGGCTTCCCCACCCCGAGAGAGGACAATTGCTGATTCCCCTGCAGGAAAGAAATTTGCATTGTGTATGGCCTGCCCAAGTTGACTCTTGGTAGTTGATTTACTAAGGGCGAATAGACTGTGTTTTTTTGTTGCACCTAATTGGGTATGCTTTGCAAAGTGAAGCTTTACCTCATTTACTGAGCTCTGGAGCAATTGTACTTGCAGAGGGCGACTTCACTTTGCAAAGTGCACAGTCTGTTTGCCTTTAGCAAATCAGCCCCTTGGGGTAGAAAAGGGACTCTAAGGGGTTGATTTACTAAAGGCAAAAAGACTGTGCACTTTGCATAGTGCTGTTGCTCCAGAGTAAGCATATGCTCAAAAAAAAAGCTCAAAGGAGTTTGAAGAAGCTCGGGAAAAAAAAAAACAAAAAAAATGTGCACATAAGGACGAAAAAACACAAGCTTCTGCAAGCTGAAACAAAAGCTCAAATGCTTGTAAAGTTTTTTACAATATGCATGAGCCCTATAACTCATATTAAAATGTATAGTTCAACTTATATTGTTTCAAACATAGATCTTTAACTTTTAATTACCTTCCTCTCCACTTCAAGAAAAAAGATAAGAAGAGGGGAGGGAGGGAAAACAAGACAGAAGTAGAAAAAAATTATTTAAAAAAAAAGGGTGGAAAAAAGGAGGAGAGAAGAGAAAAAAAAGGGGTGGGAGTTAAGTTCTGCAATAAATAGATAAATGATGCTATAAAATAAAAAAAGCTAGAGGTTATGTAATATATCAATAATATATATATATATATATATATATATATATGTGTCTGCCCCAATGTTGTAAAGCGCTGCGTAAACTGTCGGCGCTATATAAATCCTGTATAATAATAATATTAATAATAAAAATAATAATAATATCTAGTATTTTGCGTTCTGCCATACTTTACTTAGGAGTCTGAAATTAATTTATAGTACAATGAAGTCATTTTAAATTCAAACCATTTTGTCCATGATTTAAAGCGGAGCGGCACCGAAAAAAAATTTTTTAAAACTCAGCAGCTACAAATACTGCAGCTGCTGACTTTTAAAACATGGACACTTAGCTGTCCAGGGCGCCCGCGATGTCGGCACCCGAGGCCGAAGCGTCTCTCCGTCCTCGGGTGCTGCCGCCTCCATCTTCGGTAAGGGAATCAGGAAGTGAAGCCGTGCGGCTTCACTTCCCGGTTCCCTACTGCGCATGCGCGAGTCGCGCAGCGCAATACGAATGGTCCCTGCTGCCTCTGGGACCCGTGTGTTTCCCAGCAGGCAGCGGGGGGGGGGAACAGGATGTGGCGTAAATACCCGCAGATTCTGCGGCTATCTACGCCGGAAGTGGGTACAGATACCTGTAATATACAGGTATCTGTACCCCCCTCCCCCCTGAAAGGTGCCAACTGTGTCACCGGAGGGGGGGAGGAATCTAATGAGTGGAAGTTCCACTTTTGGGTGGAACTCCACTTTAAAATGTCTTCTGATCAGCCCTATATTCCTACATGTTAATTCTTCCATCTTCCGGAGATCATCAACCTTCCCTAACCATTGGGAAATGGTAGTTATAGATCGCTTTCCCAGATAACATGGAATTAGGGATATGCTGGCGTTGAATAAACGTGGGATTATCGACACCCTATATTGACTTATTGACTCCTTCGTTACAATAAAATAGGAATGCCGGTGGTTTAGGTCTAATCACTTCCCCTTGTATCAAAGAGATCATTTTGGCCACTTCCTCCCAAAACGGATGAATGTTAGGGCAGGACCACCATATACTGTATGCCCATGTGTTGGTCGACTTCCACATTCTCTCCAACGCAAGGACGAATTTGACTTATACATAGCGTGCAGTTTTACTGGTGTATGGTGCAATTGAGTAAGGGGTTTAAAATGTACCTCCTCCGTTTTGTACGAAGTGGCGGACACATAATTAAGTTGTTTAGCATCTGTTGGCACAGAAGCAGCACAGTGATGAGGGTACCCTAAACAGTGATAAAAATGAAATATGTAAAGGGTGATTGTGTAATCTATCGCTTATCTTAAAATGGGAGTGGGCACTGTATATATGATTACAAATGTAATACTAGTTGAACCAGAAAGTCCCATTATTTATTCGGGTATTCATTAGTCATTATTTAAAGGTGTATCTAGAATTTTTAATTTTTTTTTTAAAGAGTAAAGAAAGGAAAATCATCGTCATTTACTCATTTTTTCTTTTTTGTCCAATTGAAGAGATTTTTCCTTTATTTCTTATCCCAGATACTTAACGGGGAATGAAAGGAAATCTTTACAAAAGAGGGAGATCGTTCTTTCTCCCCAACTGTCACCAGAACAGGTGTCTCAATTGGAAAGTTCACTCCAAGATTAAAAAAAAAAAAAAAAGGAGACAGTTCAACTTGTGCTTCAGTCCCAGTGACCCTTTTGAACTTCTAAGGCTGGCCATACATGGTTCGAATCGTCCCTGCTAAGCCGTTAATGGGCAGGCTGAATGCACCAAGTTGAACGGTTGAACTTGGGTAAAACCAGCCTTCCGGATTCTCTTGCGATTATCGCTAACGGCTGCTATAGCAATAACCACTGTCTTCTCTTGGCGGGGGTGGCTTCCCCACCCCGAGAGAGGACAATTGCTGATTCCCCTGCAGGAAAGAAATTTGCATTGTGTATGGCCTGCCCAAGTTGACTCTTGGTAGTTGATTTACTAAGGGCGAATAGACTGTGTTTTTTTGTTGCACCTAATTGGGTATGCTTTGCAAAGTGAAGCTTTACCTCATTTACTGAGCTCTGGAGCAATTGTACTTGCAGAGGGCGACTTCACTTTGCAAAGTGCACAGTCTGTTTGCCTTTAGCAAATCAGCCCCTTGGGGTAGAAAAGGGACTCTAAGGGGTTGATTTACTAAAGGCAAAAAGACTGTGCACTTTGCATAGTGCTGTTGCTCCAGAGCTTAGTAAATGAGCAGAAGCTCTGCTTACTTCCATCATCCAATCATTTTCAAGCAAATATGCTGTTTTTTTTATTTTCCTTGCACATGATTGGGTATTCTTTGCAAAGTGAAGCTTTACCCCACTTACAAAGCTCTGGAGCAGCTGCACATGGAGAGTGCAAGTTCACTTTGCAAAGTGCACAGTCTATTTGCCTTTAGTAAATTAATCCCATTATGCCAATGATAACAGTTTAAATAGGGTCAATTCATCCCAGCCCCCCCCCCATTCAAGATCCATCAGAAAATAATCTTCTCTAACAAAATGATTACATTATAGATATTTTACTTTCAATGTTTTTATTTTTTAGATTGTATCATGGCATACAATATGGTTAAAGTCAGAGAAATAACAATTAAAAAAACCCCAAAAAAACAAAAAAAAAACTTACATAATACTTTAGCAATGAATAAGGAATGGTTTCCTGTAATTGTAACATAGACCACACATATAACCTATTTATAGAGTTGAACAAAATCCTTCGGACAACAATCTATTATTTCAAGTAAACTTGTTTTGTTTGATGTGATTGGACCATGTCGTTGGTTTACTCGGTAAAATAAAATGGTACGAGTCCGACCTAGTAGGATGTTATCCAACTATTAAACCTCCTACAATTGCTTGTCCTTTGATCCAGGGAACACATATTCTAAAAGTATCATGCGTTCATTGCTCATAACTCAATAGCGAATATTAATTCGTGAGATGGTAGGAGAAAAACAGACATAAAAGAAGAGTGTGTTTAGAAGGGGAGAAGAGAAAGAAGGAAGAAAGAAAGAAGAAAAGAGAGTATAGTGTTCCCATCTTGCCAGTCCCGCTGATCCTATTCTAACAACATTCTAGATATTTTAGAGGAGTTATCCTGGAGAATAATAATGATAGTCAGCTCATGGTCCCATTCTTGGATCCAGAAATCAGACACACCAGTAGGGTTGCCGCTTGTACGGGAGTGACCTGGACAGTCCGGGTTTTTACACTTGTGCCTGGGTTTCTGTCCTCCTAAAACCCGGACACAGCAGCATACCTCCAGTCCCACGGATGACTGGAGCCAGTGTGGGAACTCCGTGAGCATACCTCTCAACTTTTTGAGACACCTATCAGCAAAAGTATGTAGGCATAGGACACGCCCCTTGCCACGCCCCCTTAAAGGAGAATTGAACAAAAAACAGGATTGGTTAAACTCACAAGTGCTTTTTTTTTACCACTACTATTCCTTTATATTGGCTTTTGGAATTTACAAATGCAGGAATTTAGAAATTAGATGAAAGGTTTAGCGCTGGAAAACACTTTTTGATAGATTAAAAAGTGCATTTTATATACAGCTATATAGATCAGACCAAAATGAGGGACAAATGAGGAGGAAAGAGGGACAGAGGGACATTGTTCCAAATTAGGGACAGTCCCTCGAAATCAGGGACAGTTGGGAGCTATGTCAGTGAGGCATATCCATCAATGCAGCGGCTGTGGCTTCACTCTCTCCCTCCCTTGCACACCTGTCCCCTCCCAGATGGATGAATGGAGCCAGCGTGGGAACTCAGTGAGGGGTATCCTTCAATGCAGCCGCTTCACTCTCTCACTCTCTCCCCCCTCTCCCCCCCCCCCCCATGGATGACTGGAGCCAGTGTGGGAGTGGGAGCTCAGTGGGGAGTATCCTTCAATATACAATTAGTAAAAGTAAGTCAATATCCGCGCTAATCTGAACAGCAAGATAGGTCAAAGCAGCCAGCACAGTCTGTTGATAACCAAACATAAGATAATAAAAAAGTGCAGATGGTGAGAGCAGAGATGGATGAGCGGAGCGATGGGTGAAAGTCGATCGATAAACCGAATGCCTTACATCTGATGTAAGGATCTGGAGAAGCCTGTACAGTGTGAATACCATCTGGAGACCTATTATCTGTCTATGTGGGATTTTATATAGAAGCTGGATATGGGAGATGTGCCTTTGGTTGTCATAACACGCATACCAGTTCCAGCCATCTGGTAAGCAGATTATTTTACCACGTGGTGGCGAGTGTTGCTGTCTACATACACTCAAGTGGGTGACGGGTACATCCATCTTCTCTACGTTGAACTCATTGTTATTTCAAGCGCCGCACTTTTGGACTTTTTGAGTATCCATCAATGCAGCGGCTGTGGATTCACTGCTGCACTCTCTACCTCCCTCGCACTGCGCTACGCCCCCCCCCCCACGACCGCTGCCGCCACCGTTGTGACGCTTTTGCAGGGGAACCCATGGAATACAGCCACTCCACCTCCCAGCTCAGCCCCCTAACTTCGGCCGTTTCCCAACTTCCCACACACATCTTTGCAGTGGCTCCAGTGACGGGTCCTACTCCTGCCGGTAAGGAATAGACACTTTGGGGTTGATTTAATAAAGGCAAATAGACTGGGCACTTTGCAAAGTTTGCTGTTGCTACAGAGCTTGGTAAATGAGCAGAAGCTCAGCTGGTTTCCATCATCCAATCATGTGCAAGCAAAAATGCAGCTTTTTTCATTTTCCTTGCACGTGATTGGTTATTCTTTGCAAAGTGAAGTTTTACCTCATTTACTAAGCTCTGGAGCAACTGCACTTGCAAAGTGCACAGTCTATTTGACTTTAGTAAATCAACCCCTTTGTGTCTCTTTCTAGTGAAGGTCTCCAAGGAGGGGGGGGGGGGGGGCACTGATATAAGGGGACTCTGCTCTGATCCAATTGGGGGGTCTCCTAATAGAAAGGGAGTCCTATCTACTGAGGGTCTGTAAGGACGGGGGGGGGGTGCTGATATAAGGTGAGCTCCCTCTGATAGTGCTAAGATAAGGGGAATCAGAGTACATCTCATGTCTGATAACATCATACTGACTACAGGAAAGCTTTAGCCCTCCACCTGGCTGTCATGCAGATCCTCATGTCTATTTGAGGTACTTATATATAGCACTGTCAATTTACGCAGAGCTTTACATATACATTATACATTCACATCAGTCCCTACCCTCAAGGAGCTTACAATCTAAGGTCCTAACTCACATTCATACATACTAGGGACAATTTAGACAGAATCCAATTAACCTACCAGCATGTCTTTGGAGTGTGGGAGGAAACCGGAGTACCCGGAGGAAACCCACACAGGTACAGGGAGAACATACAAACTCCAGGCAGGTAGCGTCGAGGTTGAGATTATGAACCAGCGACCCTTCTTACTGCTAGGCGAGAGTGTTACTCACTACACCACTGTGCCGCCTCAATGTTCAGAAGGTATTGAAGCCGGGGAATCAAAATGACAGCCAGGAATGTAGTATTTTTGGAAGGAAATGATATTTCCACCAACAGATCTATTCAGGGCTCATTCACACCACATGCGCTGCGTATAGCGTGGATTGATACTTGTTTAACCGCCTGCCGTCCGCCCACCATCAAATGACGGAGTAAAACCAATTTCCTCAGAGAAATGGGACTTTGAATGGATCACAGACAGGAAACATGTTGAAAATAATTGGATTTTATTACATGAATAGACAACTCATGGTGAAAAACACAATACAAAGCATTGGATAAAACCAAGACATATACATGAAAACACAGAATGAAAAAAAAAACCAGAAGCTGTCAAGGCGACAGATTATCCAACGCGTTTCGAAAAACACACATGGTTTTTATCTTCTCCAGGGACTAAACCGAGCTTATTATTTTCAAAGTTGTAAGTTGAATCGCTGCTAAGAGCGTTTCACCAACTCGAATGCGATAATTCAGTTAGGAATAAAAGGGTCAGAGGAGAATATCTATCCATCACAAGCACTCGTAGATCAAACTGTCACACACCCAAAAAGGGGTGTTTGCCATAAGGATATGCTGTAATGAGCAGGGAAGTATTTTGTGTCTAAAAATTAATTCAGGAGTTTTATCATTTGTGTGCCAAAACAGATCCGTGAAAAATCAGCCAGATTTAGGCATGATCTAACAGTCCATATCCTAATTTATCTGGTAGTTGGACGGGACACAGTGGAGGAAAAGGTATCACTCACACTGAAGAATGTGTAATGATCTTACTCCTGAGATTACTTGGTGTGGCTCATATCTTCAGTCAGTCAAGATATCTCAGGAGTAAGATCATTACAGATAAAAACCATGTGTGTTTTTCAAAACCAGTTGGGTGATCTATCACCTTGACAGCTTCTGGGCTTTAGTTTATAGTTAGTCTTTTAATTCAGTGTTTTCATGTATATGTTTTGGTTTTATCCAATGCTTTGTATTGTGTTTTTCACCATGAGTCTATTCATGTAATAAAATCCAATTATTTTTATTATTATTATTTATTATTATTTTTTATCCAATTATTTTCAACACATTTCCTGTCTGTGATCCACCCAAAGTCCCATTTCTCTGAGGAAACTGGTTTTACTATATGTATATGGAGATGGGATCCACAGACAGTTTTCCATCAGTTAACATGTGCAAATCTGTTTTCTTTACCGTCAAGTGACGGAGGGACGGTGCGACTCTCGTTCTGGGAGGATCTTTTTCGATAGCGCCCCAGAACGGCCACTATCGCTCATCCACAGGGGGGGGGGGGTTTCACAGTGCGTTCCTGCACACTCGTTGGCTGCCACCAGCTCCCCCCCACCTCCTCCTCCGCTCCTCTACTCTTCCTCTCCGCTCCAACCACCGCCGCACACATCACACAAGTGGGTGGCCTTGAGGCGCACTGCTCACCCTTTTTTTTTAAGCCAATTAGTGCCCCAGGTTCTAAAAAAAAAAGTCTGGCGCCCTGCATGCAGATTAGGGGTCGGGGGGGGGGGGGTAGCGCCCCTAATGAGCGTCCGCCACTGATTTCCACAGGAATGTGTGTTGGGAATAGTGTGTTGGATGCCTGTTACTCCAGCCGCAAGAATCAGCTGATTCTTGCGGATGGAATACGGTGCATGTGGCTAAACAGAGATGTTGAGTAGGTCTCCAATCAATACAAAACTAAGCGCAAAGATCAGTGTTACCCTGGTAAATATGCAAATGTATATATATATATATATATATATATATATATATACACATATATATATAGTGGTTCCAATAATAACGAATGCGTCACACAAACAAACAGTCCTTAGGATCTAGCTCACTCCCCAGACGTTTATGGCCCCTTATCTCTAGGTCATAGAACAGTTTAAATACTGTTAGTAAATGATTTAGAACACCACTCAGTACCTTTCTCCTTTTATCTTTCTAATTTCCATATATTATACTTAAATACCTCCTCCTCTATGCCCCACCATATATCACAACACATATATCACATATTACCCATCTGACCTTCAGAATATTCACCCCCCTTCCTGACCAGGCCATTTTTTGCCATACGGCAATGTGTTACCTTAACTGACAATTGCGCGGTCATGCAACGCTGTACCTAAATAAAATTATGTCCCCCCACAAATAGAGTTTTCTTTTGATGGTATTTGATCACTGCTGACAATTAAAAAAAAAAAATTATAAAACAAATCCAATAAAAAAAAATGTAAAAAATCGAATTTCTTCATACATTTAGGTCAATAATATATATTCTGCTACATATTTTTGGTAAAAAAAAATTCCAATAAGCGTATATTGATTGGTTTGCGCAAAAGTTATAGCGTCTACAAATTATGGGATATTTTTATTTATTTATTGAACTCCTCCTTTGAAATCATATGTACTCCCCACCCCCCCTCATTTTTGGATTTTTTTAATTTCTTTTTTTCATACCTTTTTGGTACAGTAGTACCTTGGATTATGAGAATAATTGGTTCCAGAAGCATGCTTGTAATCCAAAGCACTCGTATATCAAAGAGAGTTTCCCCATAGGAATCAATAGAAACTCAGATAATTTGTTCCAGTATCACTGCTAGTGTATGCAGTACCGCATGTGGCCAGAGGTAGGGGGGGCGCCGGAGACACTCGGAAACGTTTGGGGACCACTCGGAGACACTCCGAGACACTTGGGAACTGAGTGTTTCCGAGTGCCTCCGAGCATTTCAGAGTGTCTCCGAGCGCCCCCGCACCTCAGGCCAAATGCGGTATTGCACACCCCAGAGGCTTGAATCCTGCTCGTCTTGCGAGACAACGCTCGCAAATCGAGTCAGGATTTAAAGAAACTCTAAACTCCACTCGCCGTGTTTGGAGGAAGAAGAAGGATGAGTACAACCCCAAGAACCCCATCACAACCATGAAGCATGGAGGTGGAAATATCATTCTTTGGGGCTGCTTTTCTGCAAAGGGGACAGGACGACTGCACCGTATTGAGGGGAGGATGGATGAGGCCATGTATCACAAGATCTTGGCCAACAATCTCCTTCCCTCAGTAAGAGCATTGAAGATGGGTCGTACTGGGTCTTCCAGCATGACAATGACCCAAAACACACAGCCAGGGGAACTAAGGAGTTGCTCCGTAAGAAGCATCTCAAGGTCCTGGAGTGGCCTAGCCAGTCTCCAGATATGAACCCAATAGAAAATCTTGGGAGGGAGCTGAAAGTCGGTATTGGGCAGCGACAGCCCGAAAACCTGAAGGATCTGGAGAAGGTCTGTATGGAGGAGTGGGCCAAAATCCCTGCTGCAGTGTGTGCAAACCTGGTCAAGAACTACAGGAAACGTATGATCTCTGTATTTGCAAACAAAGATTTCTGTACCAAATATTAAGTTCTGCTTTTCTGATGTATAAAATACTTGTGTCATGCAATAAAATGCAAATTAATTACTTAAAAATCATACAATGTGATTTTCTGGATTTTTGTTTTAGATTTCGTCTCTCACCGTTGAAGAGTACCTATGATAAAAATTACAGACCTCTACATGCTTTGTAAGTAGGAAAACCTGCAAAATCGACAGTGTTTCAAATACTTGTTCTCCCCACTGTATAATTACCAGCATAAATCACATAAAAAGGGAAAAAAGATAAAGAAAAAATATAAACCCTTATCTTTAACCACTTACAGACCGCCCGCCGTCATTATACGGCGGTACTTTGAAGAGGGCTGCATTTTAGTGTAAATATGAGAGCTGAGGCCCCAGATATGATATTTAAGAGGTCCTGTCATGCTTTTTTTCTATTACAAGGGATGTTTACATTCCTTGTAATAGGAATAAAAGTGACACAATATTTTTTTAAAACAGTGTAAAAATTAAAAAAAAAAAAGGTAAAATAAATAAGAAAAAAAAAAATGTTTTTTTTTTTTTAAACGCACCCCGTCCTGCCGAGCTCACGTGCAGAAGTGAACGCATACGTAAATAGCGCCCGCATATGAAAAGGGTGTTCAAACCACACATGTGAGGTATTGTCGCGATTGGTAGAGCGAGAGCAATAATTCTAGCCCTAGACCTCCTCTGTATCTCAAAACATGCAACCTGTAGAATTTTTTAGACGTGGCCTATGGAGATTTTTAAGGGTAAAAGTTTGTCGCCATTCCACGAGCGGGCGCAATTTTGAAGCATGTCATGTTTGGTATCAATTTACTCGGCGTAACATTATCTTTCACAATATTAAAAAAAAATTGGGCTAACTTTACTGTCGTCTTATTTTTTAATTCGAAAAAGTGTATTTTTTCCAAAAAAAAGTGCGCTTGTAAGACCAATGCGCAAATATGGTGTGACAGAAAGTAAAGCAACAACGGCCATTTTATTCTCTATGGTGTTAGAAAAAAATGTATAATGTTTGGGGGTTCTAAGTAATTTTCTAGCAAAAAAAACAGTTTTTAACTTGTTAACACCAAATCTCAAAAGAGGCTCGGTCCTTAAAGAGGGAGTCCACCTGAAAATAAATTATTAAAAGCCAGCAGCTACAAATACTGCAGCTGCTGACTTTTAATAAACGGACACTTACCTGTCCTGGAGTCCAGCGATGTCGTCAGCCGAAGCCGAGCAACAGCTCGGCTCTCGGCTGCTGCCGCCGCCATTCTCGGTGAGGGAATAAGGAAGTGAAGCGTTGCGGCATCACTTCCCGGGTTCCCTACTGAGCATGCGCGAGTCGCGCTGCGCATCCTTAGTGGTCCCGCTATCTCCTGGGACCTGTGTGTTTCCCAGGAGACAGCGGGGCTGTGCGGGAGGGGGCTAATACAGGTATCTGCACCCCCTCCCCCCTGAAAGGTGCCAATTGTGGCACCGGAGGGGGGGAGAAATCAGATGAGCGGAAGTTCCACTTTTGGGTGGAACTCTGCTTTAAGTGGTTAAGCAGATACTGGCTTCCATTATCAGCATGTCCAGATACTTCCAGGTTCCTTAGTGGCACATGACGTCACATGTGTACCCACCCTCAATGAATTTTGTCTAGGACTTCCTCAGGGAGTAGACTCTGCTGAGGAAGTCCGTTGGACAAAACTTGCTGAGCTGCTGTGTACTCTCCTTCAACGTGTTTCGTCCAATGGATTATCCTAGGGATGGGCTCTCCTGAGGATGTTGATTGGACAAAATGCGTTAAGGATGGGTACATGTGTCCTGAGGCCTGGGAGGGGACCCCGGGGCAGGGGGGCTCTTCCTCCAGGCTGGAGCTGAAGAGAAAAAGGAAAGAAGCTGCAGAGAGATCTCCACTAACCTATCGTCTCATCCAGGAGACACTGTGCCCAGCGAGCAAAGATCTATCCAGCAGGAGGCCTAAACAGCAGTCTATGCAAGCAGCAGGATTCAAGGGACAGTATCAGTACCTCTACTTGATCACCCCCCAGGGCTGATAATGGAGAAGGCTACTAGATACAATATTTAGCAAGCTTTTCATTGGAAGGTGTCCCAGCTAACCTAAATCCCTTGCTCTAAGGAACCCAGAAGGATGTTGGCATATTGATAGTGGCATAAAACAAGTATTTAAATGCAAGTTGTTTGACTTATGGTATTTTAATAAAGTACTTGTTTGTGTTTAATATAGTGTAGGCTCCCTGTCCTAAATTGGGGCTACTTGTTAAATTTAGATTTGCTGGGTGGTAGGTAACCTGGTTGATATGTAGATTATTTGGGTTGTCCCTAAATAAAGTGCAGCTGTTCCTCCCTTTTACCAGTAGGTGCCACTGGTATCTCTGGAATTAGTATGATAAGCTGCAGTGAAGTTGGCTTGTGAATATTCATACCTCCCTCAACCAACCAGAAGGCGTTTACTGGCCACTGTTGCACACTGGGGAGAGTATAAATATTTGTGGAGGCCAAGCGATTGCTCTCTTCTTCCTTGGCTGTGGCCAGAGGAGGCTGTGTGTGAGAAACAGCTGTGTGACTAGACTTGAAGCTTGAAGGCCTAACCATGTGCTCAAGGCTCTGTGATTGGGAGTCTGTTGGAGGACACTGAAGGAACTGATGAGGACCTGAGATGAAGCACCAGATGTTACTCTGCCATGGAGAGCCTGGGGAAGAGTCAAGATGGACTCAATCCATCAACTCAAGAAGGTACAGAACGTTGGGTACAGCTTAAAGGCTCTTTTCCGTACTGCTGTCTATTTCTGGAGGAGTCTACTATCCTGTTTGTCTGCTTGTTTTTTTTGGTGCCAGGAACCCCTACACCTCTCTCCCTGAAATTTCTTTGAGTGAGCAATAAACACCTTCCTTTTTGTTCTGCTTTAAAAGTGACTTCCATCTTTTTACATTTGTTCACATCCCACTATTCCTAACAGTCTATGCCCTTAGGTGCAATGTCAGCCCACTCTGTTTCTGGGGGTCGCCACCATGGCTCCAGGGGTCAGGGGGTGCTACAGTGTGATATATGATGGTGGGTAGAGGAGCGAATACTGGAATTGAGACTTAATATAAGGAATCGAGGAAGACAAGAGGAGAAAAATACTGGACAGTGCGCTAAAACATTTGCCAACTGTTTTATGACCTATTATCTAGAGATAAGGGGTCATAAATATCAGGCATCTGAGTAAGGTCTTAAGCACTGTCTGTCAGGGAGGTGGATTATAGATATGTGTAATTTGTTTAGTTAGGAATTGAAATTCATAAAAAAAAAAAATTGTTGGGGCTACTGGTTAAATTTAGATTTGCTGGGTGGTAGGTAACCTGGTTGATATGTAGATTATTTGGGTTGTCCCTAAATAAAGTTCAGCTGTTCCTCCCTTTTACCAGTAGGTGCCACTGGTATCTCTGGAATTAGTATGATGAGCGGCAGTGAAGTTGGTTTGTGAATATTAATACCTCCCTCAACCAACCAGAAGGCGTTTACTGGCCACTGGTGCACACTGGGGAGAGTATAAATATTTGTGGAGGTCAAGCGATTGCTCTCTTCTTCCTTGGCTGTGGCCAGAGGAGGCTGTGTGTGAGAAACAGCTGTGTCACTAGACTTGAAGCTTGAAGGCCTAACCATGTGCTTAAGGCTCTGTGATTGGGAGTCTGTTGGAGGACACTGAAGGAACTGATACGGATCTGAGATGAAGCACCAGATGTTACTCTGCCATAGGAGGAAACTGTGGAGAGCGTGGGAAAGAGTCAATATGGACTCAAGCCATCAACTCAAGAAGGTACAGAACGCTGGGTACAGCTTAAAGGCTCTTTTCCGTACTGCTGTCTATTTCTGGAGGAGTCTACTATCCTGTTTGTCTGCTTGTTTTTTGGTGCCCGGAACCCCTACACCTCTCTCCCTGAAATTTCTTTGAGTGAGCAATAAACACCTTCCTTTTTGTTCTGCTTTAGAGGTGACTTCCATCTTTTTACATTTGTTCACATCCCACTCTTCCTAACAGTCTATGCCCTGAGGTGAAATGTCAGCCCACCCTGTTTCTGGGGGTCGCCACCATGGCTTTGGGGGTCAGGGGGGAGCTACAGTGTGATATATGATGGTGGGTAGAGGAGCGAATACTGAAATTGAGACTTAATATAAGGAATCGAGGAAGACGAGAGGAGAAAAATACTGGACAGTGCGCTAAAACATTTGCCAACTGTTTTATGACCTATCTAGAGATAAGGGGTCATAAATATCAGGCGTGTGAGTAAGGTCTTAAGCACTGTCTGTCAAGGAGGTGGATTATAGATATGTGTAATTTGTTTAGTTGGGAATTGAAATTCATAAAAAATAAATTGTTATTCAAATGTACACCCACTGGCCACTCTATTAGGTACACCTGTTCAATTGCTTGGTAACACAGATTGCTAATCAGCCAATCGCATGGCAGCAACTTAATGCATTTAGGCATATAGACGCTGTGAAGACGACTTGCTGACGTTTAAACTGAGCATCAGAATGGGGAAGAGAGAGGATTTAAGTGACTTTGGACGTGCCACGGTTATTGGTGGCAGATGGACTGGTCTGAGTATTTCAAAAACTGCTGATCTACTGGGATTTTCACGCACAACCATCTCTCGGGTTTACAGAGAATGGTCCGAAAAAGAGAAAATATCCAGTGAGTTGTGTGGAAGAAAATGTCTCGTTGATGTCAGAGGAGAATGGGCAGATTGGTTCAAGATGATAAAAAGGCAACAGTAACTCAAATAACTACTCATTACAACCAAGGTATGCAGAATACCATCTCTGAACACACAACACATCAAACCTTGCAGCAGCTGCACTACAGCAGCAGAAGACATCACCGGGTGCCACTCCTGTCAGCTAAAAACAGGAAACTGAGGCTACAATTTGCACAGGCTCACCAAAATTGGACAATAGAAGATTGGAAAACGTTTCCTGGTCTTATAGGTCTCGATTTTAGCGGCAACATTCAGATGGTCGGGTCAGAATTTGGAGTAAACAACATGAAAGCATGGATCCATCCTGCCTTGTAACGGTTCAGGCTGGTGGTGGTGGTGTAATGGTGGGGGGGATATTTTCTTGGCACACTTTGGGCCCCTTAGTACCAACTGAGCCTAATTTAAACACCGCGGCCTACCTGAGTATTGTTGCTGACCATGTCCATCCCTTTATGACTACAGTGTACCCATCTTCTGATGGCTCCTTCCAGCAGGATAATGCACCATGTCACAAAGCTCCAATCATCTCACCACTGGACAATGAGGTCACTGTACTCCAATGTCCTCCGCACTCACCAGATCTCAATCCAAAAGAGCTGCTTTGGGATGTGGTGGAATGGGAGATTGGCATCATGGATGTGCAGCCCACAACTCTGCAGCAACTGCGTGATGTTATCATGTCAATATAGACCAAAATCTCTGAGGAATGTTTCCAACACCTTGTTGAATCTATGCCACGAAGAATGAAGGGGGTCCAACCCGGTACTAGCAAAGTGTACCTAATAAAGTGGCCGGCGAGTGTAGGTATGTACAATAGTAGCCACGGTGGATATAAATCAATGTTTTAAAAAAAATAGATTTTTTTTATTTTATATAGATTTTTTGGATTTTTATCAAATTTATGTGAATAAAAACGCTTTTGGAGTAAAAATCAATCTAAAGATAGTTTTCCATTTAAGATACATTAATAATTTTGTTTAGTCAGCGTCAAATGGAGCTTAGTTATGTAGCATGAGGCTGTATATTCTGCAATATTTCCATCTTTGGAAAAATAATTTAATGAATCCAAGCTCTGCAAGCTGAGATAACATGCACTGCATTGATGCATTCACACAATTTCACAGTAACCATGAGATAAAACAAAGTTCAAGAATATTCCTTTATCCCATTGTTTTGCAAATCTATGTACACTACAAACTGTATGACTGAATCGGTTCGGATATCACTGTTTTACTAACCTGACAGCTTATTATTCTAAATAGGAAACCTTCATTTTGTTTGCAAATATTAAAGATTCTAACTACCAGCAAGAACAAGTTCTTCCATTTAAAGAGCACCTGTCATTGCAGATCCTTCATGGCATCACCAGCCGTCCAATTAAAGTGAATGGGACTGTCGGTGAGTCAACAGCGGGTCAGAGGAGGAGCCGCTGCGGGACAGAGGTGACAGTTGCTCTTTAAAAATTATGATTTAAATCAAGCCTTTTTACTAGTGATTTCAATCACAATTTAAATCGTGATTTAAATCGACTTGATCAAATCCGCCCTGATAGTAACAAATTTAAACAAATCTGAAATAAATTATAACGAAAAACAACACATTCATTCATTTCATTCAGATGACAGAATGTGATAGTTTGGGCTTTTGTTATTCTTTGAAGCATCTGAAATAACATAACCACATTCAGATTCTATTGAGCATAGCGTGAATTATACAAAATACACTACATAATACATATGAAATCTATACATATTGTAATATAGGATATAGGACACTTAAAGTGGTGTTCCAGCCGAAATTATACTTTTTAAATAAAAATACCCCTATAATACACAAGCTTAATGTAGTCTAGTAAAGTTAGTCAGTAAACGAAGGTCTGTTTTGTTAGTTTATAGCAGTAGTTTGTTATTTTAAAAACTTCCAGCAGGCCGTGGCCATCTTAAGTGTGGGCATCTGAAGCCAGACTGTATTTCTTCCTGGATCTCATCCTTGCAGATCTCGCACATGCTCAGTGCAGCACAAATAGTGTAATAGGATTCAGGTCAGGTTTCCATAGCAACGGCAGTTTCAGAGAAAGTTGCCGCCCCTTCCCAGAAGGCATTGCAAACAGGAAATGATGCGATGGGCCGCGGCCAGGGAGGAGGAAGTGAAAAATGAATACAGCAGATATACAGTAGGTGCTAAGAAAAAAAATAAAAAAATATCCAATTTGTTTACAGTGCACAGTTTAGTGAGGGATGCTGAAGAGTTGTAAAAGTGGGTGGAACTCCACTTTAAAACTCACACTAATCGCTTAAAGTATAATTTTTGTCCTTAGGGCTATATTGTCCATAACCCCACCAGGTACAGAGTTTTAGGAATTGTATGTGGAATTCAATTTGTTTTTAAATAACATTTTATATTCTGTTATATTTGAACAGATACCTGTATGTGGGCATGTGCTAGGAGTATGTACAGTGCCTTGAAAAAGTATTCACACCCCTTGAAATTTTCCACATTTTGTCATGTTACAACAAAAATGTCGTTTGTATTCAGCCCCCCCTGAGTCAATACTTTGTAGAACCTCCTTTCTCTACAATTACAGATGCAAGTCTTTTTGGGGATGTCTCTACCAGCTTTGCACATCTAGAGAGTGAATTTTTTGCCCATTCTTCTTTGTAAAATAGCTCACTCAAGCTCTGTCAGATTGGATGGAGAGTGTCTGTGAACAGCAATTTTCAAGTCTTGCCACAGATTCTCAATGGGATTTAGGTCTGGACTTTGACTGGGCCATCCTAACACATGAATATGCTTTGATCTAAACCATTCCATTGTAGCTCTGGCTGTATGTTTAGGGTCGTTGTCCTGCTGGAAGGTGAACCTCCGCCCCAGTCTCAAGTCTTTTGCCGACTCTAACAGGTTTATTTCTAAGATTGCCCTGTATTTGGCTCCATCCATCTTCTCATCAACTCTCACCAGCTTCCCTGTCCCTGCTGAAGAAAAGCATCCCCACCACATGATGCTGCCGTCACCATGTTTCATGGTGGGGATGGTGTGTTCAGGGTGATGTGCAGTGTTTTTTGGCTGGGCGGTGGGGTTGTGTGGCGGGGGTAAGCTCACTTGCTGGTTGCTGCCTGGCTTGCCAGTGTCCATCAATGCTGACCACTAAACTCACACACTGATTTACCTGACATATGCACACTGACCTACCTGACATACACTGACCTACCTGACATACGCACACTGACCTACCTGACATACGCACACTGAACTACCCGACATACACACACTGACCTACTTGACACGCACTGACATACACTGACCTACCTGGCCTACATACACTGACCTACCCACCTTACATACACTGACCTACCTACCTGACACACACTGACCTACCTGACATACACTGACCTACCTAACTGACACACAGTGACCTACCTGACATACACTGAACTACCTGACACACAGTGATCTACCTGACATACACTGACCTACCTGACATACACTGACCTACCTACCTGACATACACTGACCTACCTACCTGACATACACACACTGACCTACCTGACCAGGAAACAGACTTCACGTGTCCAGCAGCAGCAGCTCAGCTCAGCCGTGGTGTGCTAGGCAGCCAGTGGAGAGGAGGAGAGCCGCCCGCCCGAGCGCCGAGCGGGGATTGATGTGGAGCGGCGGCCGCGTTGTAATTCCCGCTTTCTGGAGTCTGCAGCGCTTGTGTTGGACATCACACCTCCCGCGGTCCCGCCATTGGACCAGTGGGATGTCCATCATAGGCGCTGCAGGCTCCAGAAGGCGGGACCTGATACAGTCAGGTCCATAAATATTGGGACATTGACACAATTCTAATCTTTTTGGCTCTATACACCACCACAATGGATTTGAAATGAAATGAACAAGATGTGCTTTAACAGCAGACTTTCAGCTTTAATTTGAGGGTATTTACATCCAAATCAGGTGAATGGTGTAGGAATTACAACAGTTTGTATATGTGCCTCCCACTTTTTCTAAGCGACCAAAAGTAGTGGGACAGATTAACAATCATCCATCAAACTTTCACTTTTTAATACTTGGTTGCAAATCCTTTGCAGTCAATTACAGCCTGAAGTCTGGAACGCATAGACATCACCAGACGCTGGGTTTCATCCCTGGTGATGCTCTGCCAGGACTCTACTGCAACTGTCTTCAGTTCCTGCTTGTTCTTGGGGCATTTTCCCTTCAGTTTTGTCTTCAGCAAGTGAAATTCATGCTCAGTCGGATTCAGGTCAGGTGATTGACTTGGCCATTGCATAACATTCCACTTCTTTCCCTTAAAAAACTCTTTGGTTGCTTTCGCAGTATGCTTCGGGTCATTGTCCATCTGCACTGTGAAGCGCCGTCCAATGAGTTCTAAAGCATTTTGCTGAATATGAGCAGATAATATTGCCTGAAACACTTCAGAATTCATCCTGCTGCTTTTGTCAGCAGTCACATCATCAATAAATACAAGAGAACCAGTTCCATTGGCAGCCATACATGCCCACGCCATGACACTACCACCACCACGATTCACTGATGAGGTGGTATGCTTTGGATCAAGCACAGTTCCTTTCCATACTCTTCTCTTCCCATCACTCTGGTACAAGTTGATCTTGGTCTCATCTGTCCACAGGATGTTGTTCCAGAACTGTGAAGGCTTTTTTAGATGTTGTTTGGCAAACTCTAATCTGGCCTTCCTGTTTTTGAGGATCACCAATGGTTTACATCTTGTGGTGAACCCTCTGCATTCACTCTGGTGAAGTCTTCTCTTGATTGTTGACTTTGACACACATACACCTACCTCCTGGAGAGTGTTCTTGATCTGGCCAACTGTTGTGAAGGGTGTTTTCTTCACCAGGGAAAGAATTCTTCGGTCATCCACCACAGTTGTTTTCCGTGGTCTTCCGGGTCTTTTGGTGTTGCTGAGCTCACCGGTGCGTTCTTTCTTTTTAAGGATGTTCCAAACAGTTGATTTGGCCACACCTAATGTTTTTGCTATCTTTCTGATGGGTTTGTTTTGTTTTTTCAGCCTAATGATGTCTTGCTTCACTGATAGTGACAGCTCTTTGGATCTCATATTGAGAGTTGACAGCAACAGATTCCAAATGCAAATAGCACACTTGAAATGAACTCTGGACCTTTTATCTGCTCCTTGTAAATGGGATAATGAGGGAATAATACACACCTGGCCATGGAACATGTGAGCAGCCAATTGTCCCATTGCTTTTGGTCCCTTAAAAAGTGGGAGGCACATATACAAACCGTTGTAATTCCTACACCGTCCACCTGATTTGGATGTAAATACCCTCAAATTAAGGCTGAAAGTCTGCAGTTAAAGTACATCTTGTTTGTTTTATTTCAAATCCATTGTGGTGGTGTATAGAGCCAAAAAGATTAGAATTGTGTCGATGTCCCAATATTTATGGATCTGACTGTATGTGACTCGGCTGCACTCGGCGGCGCTTAGAATCAGATCGGTGCCCGCTCGGCGGCGGACGGCGGTGTTCGGGGCTAATAATATAACAGCGCCCACCCGAGACCCGGGGATTTTTGGGGACCCACTTGGGGATTCAGACACTGTCAGCCCCCCCCTGCTGACGCCACTGGTTTATTGCTGTTGTAAGGAGTATCCTGATAACAGTCGTTATATATATATATATATATATATATATATATATACAGAGGGGATGGAAAGTATTCAGACCCCCTTAAATTTTTCACTCTTTGTTATATTGCAGCCATTTGCTAAAATCATTTAAGTTAATTTTTTACCTCATTAATGTACACAGAGCACCCCATATTGACAGAAAAACACAGAATTGTTGACATTTTTGCAGATTTATTAAAAAAGAAAAACTGAAATATCACATTGTCCTAAGTATTCAGACCCTTTGCTGTGACACTCATATATTTAACTCAGGTGCTGTCCATTTCTTCTGATCATCCTTGAGATGGTTCTACACCTTCATTTGAGTCCAGCTGTGTTTGATTATACTGATTGGACTTGATTAGGAAAGCCACACACCTCTCTATATAAGACCTTACAGCTCACAGTGCATGTCAGAGCAAATGAGAATCATGAGGTCAAAGGAACTGCCTGAAGAGCTCAGAGACAGAATTGTGGCTAGGCACAGATCTGGCCAAGGTTACGAAAAAATTTCTGCTGCACTTAAGGTTCCTAAGAGCACAGTGGCTTCCATATTCCTTAAATGGAAGACGTTTGGGACAACCAGAACCCTTCCTAGAGCTGGTCGTCCGGCCAAACTGAGCTATCGGGGAAGAAGAGCCTTGGTGAGAGAGGTAAAAAAGAACCCAAAGATCACTGTGGCTGAGCTCCAGAGATGCAGTCGGGAGATGGGAAAAAGTTGTAGAAAGTCCACCATCACTGCAGCCCTCCACCAGTCGGGGCTTTATGGCAGAGTGGCCCAACGGAAGCCTCTCCTCAGTGCAAGACACATGAAAACCCGCATGGAGTTTGCTAAAAAACACCTGAAGGACTCCAAGATGGTGAGAAATAAGATTCTCTGGTCTGATGAGACCAAGATAGAACTTTTTGGCCTTAATTCTAAGCAGTATGTGTGGAGAAAACCAGGCACTGCTCATCACCTGTCCAATACAGTCCCAACAGTGAAGCATGGTGGTGGCAGCATCATGCTGTGGGGGTGTTTTTCAGCTGCAGGATGACTGGTTGCAATCGAGAGAAAGATGAATGCGGCCAAGTACAGGGATATCCTGGACGAAAACTTTCTCTAGAGCGTTCAGGACCTCAGACTGGGCCGAAGGTTTACCTTCCAACAAGACAATGACCCTAAGCACACAGCTAAAATAACGAAGGAGTGGCTTCACAACAACTCTGTGACTGTTCTTGAATGGCCCAGCCAGAGCCCTGACTTAAACCCAATTGAGCATCTCTGGAGAGACCTAAAAATGTCTGTCCACCAACGTTTACCATCCAACCTGACAGAACTGGAGAGGATCTGCAAGGAGGAATGGCAGAGGATCCCCAAATCCAGGTGTGAAAAACTTGTTTATATGTGAAATGAGATGCGCTAAATACACTGTTAATTGTGTGCTAAAAATAATTTATAATAATTAAAATTAATTCATTTAAGGCAGATATCACGATCTATAATGATATAAATTATTCATGTAATAATCCTAAATGGGTATAAATATCAAGTTCGCATATTGCACTATAGACATATGAAGCTGGTGTGAACCCAAAAAACAAAAAAATCTCTGGCAGTGTGATTATCTTCCTTAATAGGCTTAGTTCAACAAATGTTGCGATTTCACCCTGAGTTTGTTCACTGTTTCCTCTGATGATCAGCTGGTACACTTTTCCAGTGTTGAATTTCATTCATGCAATCAAACAGAGAGAATATTCATTGCGCAATGAACCTTTCAAATTTATCTCCTTGGCAAACCAAACTAAACACACTCACTTTTGCATGTATCACTCATCAGCGCATAGAGCAGTCAGCCGCCCACCGCGATCTCTTCCTCGCACCGTGCTGTTAGTACCAATCAGGCACATTGGATGACGTCACTTGGCTCCTCCCGACGTGTTGCGTCACATGTCACGTGACTTTATCAAGGGTAGCCATGTGACAGCCAGACTCCATACTTATAGCGTGCCGGTTGCCATAGCGACTTTGGTGGTCGCTATAATCTTTTTTGAGTGGCATCAGAACACAAACACAGAGGTGCGGCTTTATACTATTCTTTATACTATTCTTTACTATCTATATTGTTTACGTAGAAGTTTATTTTTGGAATATAGCTTTTTGGAATAACACATTTAATTGTGAGTTTTTGTTTTTGCACAAATATATAACATTGGAATCACTATATAATTATATCAGAATCATCACAATTATCCAATTAGCACTTTAGTTTATTATTGTTGAAAAACTTGTTGCATCTTTCCCAAAAAGACTCATGGCTGTATTAGATGAAAAGGGTGCTTCTACTAAATACTGAGCAAAGGGTCTGAATACTTAGGACCATGTGATATTTCAGTTTTTCTTTTTTAATAAATCTGCAAAAATGTCAACAATTCTGTGTTTTTCTGTCAATATGGGGTTGCTGTGTGTACATTAATGAGGAAAAAATGAACTTAAATGATTTTAGCAAATGACAGCAATATAACAAAGTGAAAAATTTAAGGGGGTCTGAATACTTTCTGTCCCCACTGTATATATACATATATATATATATATATATATATATATATATATATATATATATATATATATATATATATATATATATATATATATATATATATATATATATAAAACGACAATAAAGTATATTATCTTAAATAGTTACAGTAAGGTAAAAACACTTATTGTGTTTGGGTTGGATGGAGGTGGATCCATCAAAATCTCTGAATCATAACATAACAAATTAATCAGAATCTTACGAAATATAACCTCCGAAAAAAAGAAGCGATTCAGAACAAACGTGGTGTATCTGGATTTTGACACAGTTCCCCATAAACGTTTACTGTACAAGATAAGGTCCGTTGGCATGGACCATAGGGTGAGTACATGGATTGAAAACTGGCTACAAGGGCGTGTTCAGAGGGTGGTGATAAATGGGGAGTACTCAGAATGGTCAGGGGTGGGTAGTGGGGTTCCCCAGGGTTCTGTGCTGGGACCAATCCTATTTAATTTGTTCATAAACGACCCGGAGGATGGGATAAACAGTTCAATCTCTGTATTTGCAGACGATACTAAGCTAAGCAGGGCAATAACTTCTCCACAGGATGTGGAAACCTTGCAAAAAAGACCTGAACAAATTAATGGGGTGGGCGACTACATGGCAAATGAGGTTCAATGTAGAAAAATGTAAAATAATGCATTTGGGTGGCAAAAATATGAATGCAATCTATACACTGGGGGGAGAACCTCTGGGGGAATCTAGGATGGAAAAGGACCTGGGGGTTCTAGTAGATGATAGGCTCAGCAATGGCATGCAATGCCAAGCTGCTGCTAACAAAGCTAACAGAATATTGGCATGCATTAAAAGGGGGATCAACTCCAGAGATAAAACGATAATTCTCCCACTCTACAAGACTCTGGTCCGGCCGCACCTGGAGTATGCTGTCCAGTTCTGGGCACCAGTCCTCAGGAGGGACGTACCTGGAAATGGAGCAAGTACAAAGAAGGGCAACAAAGCTAATAAAGGGTCTGGAGGATCTTAGTTATGAGGAAAGGTTGCGAGCACTGAACTTATTCTCTCTGGAGAAGAGACGCTTGAGAGGGGATATGATTTCAATTTACAAATACTGTACTGGTGACCCCACAATAGGGATAAAACTTTTTCGCAGAAGAGAGTTTAATAAGACTCGTGGCCACTCATTAAAATTAGAAGAAAAGAGGTTTAACCTTAAACTACGTAGAGGGTTCTTTACTGTAAGAGCGGCAAGGATGTGGAATTCCCTTCCACATAGCTTCAAGAAACTATTAGATAATCACCTGAATGACCGCAACATACAGGGATATACAATGTAATACTGACACATAATCACACACATGGGTTGGACTTGATGGACTTGTGCCTTTTTTCAACCTCACCTACTATGTAACTATGTAACTATGTAACAACGAATACATAAAACAAATTCCAAAAACAAATTAATCCGAAACAAAACTAAAACTAAAATTCAGCGGTGATGTCGGGGGTGGGCGGGACCCAGCAGCTATCAAACACCAGCCAATGATTGGGCTGCTGAAAAAAGGGGGCGGGGCCACATACACGTAGTGGCCCGCCTAGATCCCATCCCATTGGCTGGTGTTTGATAGCTGCTGGGTCCTGCCCACCCGGGTCCCGCACACCCCCGACATCACCGCTGAATTTTGACAGCTGGTCTCTCTCAGCATTCAGTTACATATGTCAGTTTCACACACTCAGCGGCTCTGGCAAGTGTCAATTGCCGCGCTGCTCTGCCAATGGAGTGTGGGGATGGGAGGAGGAACAGGCACGGTTAATCGGCCTAATTTACATAATCGACCGCTGCTGATTTCTTAAAAAAGGCCAATTATCAGCCGATATATCAGTCGACCTCTATGCTCAACCCTGTCCTCACGTACCCTCAACAGGCCATGTTTGCAGGTTTTCCTTTATCTTGCACAGGCGCTTTAAATCAGAGTCAATGGCTTGGTATTTTGGACAGCTATTTTATCTAAGAGAAATTCCCAAAACATGTCCTGTTGGGGGTACTTGAGGACAGGGTTGAGAACCACTGGTGTAAATGATCTGGTTCTTGGACAGGCGGCTTCTACACCCCAGAGGATCTCCACAGTCTCCTTGGCTTGTAGTGTAATAGAAAATGGCAAAACCCACCAATTTATTCTCTAATGCCGTGTACACACGAGCGGACTTTTCGACCGGACTGGTCAGACGGACCAAATCCGGCGGACAATCCGACCGTGTGTGGGCTTCATCGGACCTGCAGCGGACTTTTTCGGTTGAAAATCTGACGGACTTTAGATTTGGAACATGTTTCAAATTTGTCCGACGGACTCGATCCAAGTCGAAAAATCCGCTCGTCTGTATGCTAGTCCGACGGATGAAAACTGACGTTAGGGCAGCTATTGGCTACTGGCTATCAACTTCCTTATTAAAAAATCCCTTTATGTCTGAAGATTAGTTAAAACTCCTAAATAGTATTTATTTTCTAAAAGCTGGAGAAAAAAATTGTTGCCCAATTTTTTATGTCACAAGTACAGCTTTCAGTTAAAGCAACATTAACCACTTAAGGACCGGGCCTCTTTCTGAGATTTGTTGTTTACAAGTTTTTTTTTGCTAGAAAATTACTTAGAACCCCCAAACATTATATATTTTTTTTCTAACACCCTAGAGAATAAAATGGCGGTCGTTGCAATACTTTCTGTCACACCGTATTTGCGCAGCGGTCTTACAAGCATACTTTTTTTTGGAAAATATACATTTTTTAATAAAAAAATAAGACATCAGTAAAGTTAGCCCAATTTTCTTTTTATATTGTGAAAGATAATGTTACGCCGAGTAAATTGATACCCAACACGTCACGCTTCAAAATTGCGCCCGCTCGTGGAATGGCGACAAACTTTTACCCTTAAAAATCTCCATAGGTGACGTTTAAAAAATTCTACAGGTTGCATGTTTTAAGTTACAGAGGAGGTCTAGGGCTAGAATTATTGCTTTCGCTCCACCGATATCGCGGCGATACCTCACATGTGTGGTTTGAACACCATTTTCATATGGGGGCGCTAGTCACGTATGCGTTCGCTTCTGCACGCGAGCTGGTCGGGACGGGCGCGTTTAAATTTTTTTTTTTTCGTATATATTTTACCTTTTTTTTTACATTTTTACACTGTTTAAAAAAAAAAAATGTGTAACTTTTATTCCTATTACAAGGAATGTAAACATCCCTTGTAATAGAAAAAAAGCATGACAGGATCTCTTAAATATGAGATCTGGGGTCAAAAAGACCTTAGAG
Source organism: Aquarana catesbeiana (assembly GCF_042186555.1). Classification (NCBI taxonomy): domain Eukaryota; kingdom Metazoa; phylum Chordata; class Amphibia; order Anura; family Ranidae; genus Aquarana; species Aquarana catesbeiana. The sequence continues at coordinate 764,092,936 of NC_133325.1, read as the reverse complement.
CTCATATTTACATTAAAATGCAATAAAAAATGAAAAAAAAAATTGTCATTTAAAAAAATGAAAAAAAATGGCCCTTTAAGAGCTATGGGCAGAAGTGACGTTTTGACGTCCCTTCCGCCCTGCAGTGATATTGAGACGGGTGGGGGTCATCTTCCCCTCACTCGTCTCCATACCCAGCAAGGGGACAGACGCGATCAGCTCCACTCCTGCCGACGGCTCCGGTGAGCGGTGGAGGGGACCGGATCGCGGCGGTTGGGGGGGGGTTCCCTCTCTCGCCACCGATAAAAATGATCTTGTGGCGAATCCGCTGCAGAGACCACTTTTATCTTAAACCGGACCGCCCGCTGAAGACGAGGATATTGGGGTTATGGCAGCTAGCTGTTGCCATAACAACGATATCCTCCTTCAAAGTACCGATGTATAACGATGTTGGGCGGTCCGGAAGTGGTTTTAAAGCCATGTTTTTGGTTTTTTTTGTGTTGTTTTTTTTTTTACATAACAAACATGTTATACTTACCTGCACTGTGTAGTGGTTTTCTTTACCAATGGTTTTTATTGAAATCCAGTTTTAACAGACAACAAGAGTTCTCAGTGATACAAGTTTTGTGTCAACAACAGTGTTACAATAGTGGGTCTCAGATCAGTGAGTATGGATCATTATATAACAATACTAAGACAAAGGTACTAACCCTGTCCAGACAGAACAGTAAAATTCCCCACAGAGGGATTATCGTGTGGTGGAACCGGATTTTCCAGCTTAAAGTCATAGTAGAAAACTTAGTATACTTAACTTAACTTAAGTATACGCCGGGCTTAATGTACTTTAGAGCCCACTATCAAACGTATGGGAACCCAGCTAAGGGGGCAAAGTAAAAGTTTGTATGAATAAATGAAAGAAGAGAAAAAGAGGGAGAGAGGGAGAGAAGAAATAGAGAAGAGAGAGAGAGAGAAAAAAAAGAAAATATATACATACATATATTATATATATATATATATATATATATATATATATATATATATTTTATATATATATATATATATATATATATATATATATATATATATATATAGGGGTATGCGATCAATCTCCACGCTACTGACCTCTCTCCCCGCCCCTCATGGTGATTGGAGATATCTAATCCAAGGGTTCCAAACCCTGTGTGGTGGTTTTGCACAGAGCAGCCTGGATCCTGCTTCTCTCGGGTCCCTCGCCGGTGCTCCTGGCCCCTCCCTCCTGCTGGGTGCCTACCCAGCAAGCAGTTTTTCGGGGGGGGGCACCGAAGCAGACCTGCTTCCGGGCACAACTCTGTGTCCATTCACATATGGAGCTGTGGCTCGGCTCCCACCCCCTCTGTCTCCTATTTGGCTCACTGGCTGTTGTTATTGACAGCCAATGGCTCCCACTGATGCCAAAACCCAAGCAGAAGTGTGAGTTCCCGGAGAGGCAAGGCTCTCGTGAACATCACTGGATCGAGATGGGATGGGGCTCAGGTAAGTATGAGGGGGGCTGCTGCACACAGAAGGTTTTTTTTACCATGCATGTAAAAAACCTTGTGCCTTTACAGCCTTTAAAATATACTAAAGTTGGTTTAATATCTTGATACTGATAACCTTGATATCTCAACTATTGGAGTTAGAGTGGTTGAATAGGTTGAAGGTTTTTTACCTTTATGCATTCTGAAAAAAACCTTCAGTATGCAGCTCCCAACTCAGCCCCCCCCCCCCACATTATTATTATTATTATACAGGATTTATATAGCGCCAACAGTTTGCGCAGCACTAATACTTACCTGAACCTGATCCGGATCTAGCGATGTGCACGAGAGCTCTCCCGGGGTCTCTCGCTCCTCATAGGCTGAGATGCGGCAGCAGGAGCCATTGGCTCCCGCTGCTTTCAAACACAGCCAGTGAGGCGGGGGCAGGGCTGAACCACGCTCTCTGTGTCTTATGGAACACGCACGAGTGGCCCCATAGCAAGCCGTTTGCTATGGGGGCACGCGACAAAGTGGGAGGGGTCCAGAGCACCGACAGGGGACCCGAGAAGAGGAGGATCGGGGTCGCTCTGTGCAAAACAATTACACAGAGCAAAGCAGGTAAGTATGATATGTTTATTTAAAAAAAAAAAATAGTTTTCCTTTACAAACGCTTTCATTGTCAACATTGTGACATTACTGTAATATTTTAATGTAATGTCATTCCCTCTCTTTTATTATTTTCTTTTATTATTTTGTTGACATTTGTGAACATCTGTATATTTTTTTTAAATAACATTTTTATTAACAATAATTTTAGTGCACACAAATGCGTTATATCACCCATTGGTTTGGTACACTATAAAAGATGAGGTTGTGCAGAGAAAAATAGATACTCAACCTGTCAAGCCCTAAAATTGTGCGTGCCCATAAAGAATTGACAAATTTCGGAACCCAACATTTTCCATAAACAATGCTTTAAAAGTGATATATCAAATGTGCGGCGCTCAAAATAAATGAAATATAAATGAAATAACTAATAAACTAATAACTAAATACATATGTCCTGTAATATGAAAAAGTCAAACATATAATAGAATTAAAGTACACGTGCTCTGTGTGATGCACACAAATCTTCAATAATTTGAAAAGTCTATAAAAGCATAAACATAGAACATAATGATAATATCTTCATGCAATGTCCAAAAATATATATAGAAAAAGTGTATTGCACAAAAAATTCTTAATATTTCAGCAGTCCAAACATAAACCGTTAAGGTGATATCTTCATGCGATGTGCACACCCCCCCCCCCCCCCACCAGGTGCACCCTCACCTTAGGGCAGGGTTTCTCAACCAGGGTCCCATGGAACCTTAGGGTTCCTCCAATGGTTGCTAGGGGTTAATTGAGCAATGACCAATTTTTTCCTCTCAGATAAGTTCCCAGTGACACCAATGATCTTTTTAGCTATCTGTAGGGTGGGGATTCTTCCAGAAGACCACAGATGTAAGAAGCACTCTTCCACTGACCATCACACCAATGTATCATGAGTTGTAGATATAGACATTTTTAACAGGGGCTCCCTGAAACTAAAAAGGTTATTTCAAGGGTTCCTCCATGTTAAAAAAGGTTGAGAAAGTCTGCCTTAGGGGTTTTTTTTAAAAAAAGCATGTGATAAATAATATTATCAGCTTGGGAAGATGACCCTATGGTTCCTCTTTCATGTGGTGGCTAGTAATGGCTTAAATGCTGATACAAAGGTCCCTCCTTCCTCCTGATCACAAGCCAATGTTTCCTCCAGCATCTCCTCATATTATATCACACATGTGAAAGACAATAGAAACTTGCAATGGTGTGATAAGGTTTTAAAACAGGTTTATTGCAACTTAAAATCCCACATAGCTGTACATTAACATTTAGCACAATAAAAAAAGCCTTAATATGCTTATGGACAGAAAGGGGGGGGGGGGTGATAATGTCACCTGGAGACCGAATCTGCAGCCATGGTTCCCAGCAATCGCCCCGTCCTAAGCCTGTAGTACGAAAGACTCCTCTCTTCCTTTCTCGTCAGCCAATCAAGCTCCTCCTTTCATATTACAGGATATATGTAATAATTTATTAGGTTATTAGTTATTTCATTTATATTCAATTTATTTTTAGCGCCGCACATTTGGTATATCAGTTTGTATTGTCACATTTGGGAAGTGTGGGTAGTGTTGCAGTTGTTTATTTTTACTTTTATTTTTATTGCTTATTTTTTATTTTATTTTCATTATTCTTATTATTATTTTAATTGTAATTTTATTTTTATTTTTATTTCTTTAGTGTTTGATTTGAGGGTAGGAGTGTGGCAGCTCACAAGGTTATATCTAAATGCTTCAAAAGGTCCTACAGGTCATCAGTTTAGAATTAACCAGGAATAATGGCTCTATAATTATTTCCGTTTGTGCGTAGCGCAATTGACGCTTTCATATGTAGGTGCCTCAACGTGTTATTTATGTGCGTGTGTGGAGGGAGGGGCTGCAGTGTTTTTGGAAGGTTTTTAAGTGCTTGGATGTGCCTTTAATTTTTTACATTTTTTTTATTTCACATTATTGCTATCACATAGAGGACTAATAGCCTCCTATGTGATAGCATGTTTACTGTGACAGGTTCTCTGTAATGAGATATCAGGGGTCTACTAAATCCCTGATGTCTCCCCTGAACCCCACTGAAACTAACGGAGAGCAGATCGGGTTCCATTATCTTCCTGCCCACCACATTGGCCGGGAAAAAGTGATAGCATAAACAGGAGGTGATGAAATCCTCATTGCTTCTGGGTTCTTACTCAGTAGGGATCATGAGAAATAGGATGTACATTACATCCTCCCCTCTACTCGGTGAAGCCTGGGAAACATGGGGGGGGGGGGGGGGGGGGGCGGGGCAGCACCTTTCCGGGTCCAACTTAGGAGCAAACTGCAAGAGAAGGTGGCTATGTTCCCACGTACAGCAGGACCACGGGGAAGCCAGATCACAGAAGTAAAAAGAAAGGAATCTGGAAATTTGGAGGAGGCCGAGAACAACAGAAGGGAATTTTTTGTCTTAAGAATTATTTTTTGTAAACCAGGGATTGGTGTAACTTTGTTTAAACCATTACTAAAAAAAACTTGAATAAATTAATATATGTAAATAATGAAAACTGTAATAAACCACTTAAAGCAGAACTAAACTGTATCTGAGCACCACAAACTGAAATCGCTATTTAATTCATTTTTTTTTTATTATTTCATTTTTTTTTTTTTTTTTATTTAATTCTTTTTTAATATTCACAGCAAACTCCCCCATCCATCCACATCTCCATGCTTTATTTTGTTGAGAAATAACTTTGAAAAACACCCCCCTAGCACTTCCTGCATTTTGAGTAAGGGCGGATGATTCATGTAGCATTTACTTCCTACTGCCCTTAGCTCAGACATGCAAGCAGGAAGGTAGGCTTAGCTGAAAAAGCCCCTCCTCCCCATGACAGAAGAAAAAAATGCCCATGAAGCACCTGAAGAAACATTAAAAAGATTAAGACAAGAAAATATTTTTATCTATTTTATCTATTTACAAAAACTAGTGGCATTCAGATTAAAAATTATATATATATATATATATATATATATATATATATATATATATATATATATATATAGTTCGATTACATTTTTGGACTAAATTCAACAAATTTGTTCATTCGGAAATATTCAAATTAACGAAAAACTGTTTAACTAATTTTTCCGAAAATTTGAAAGAACGAAAATCCGAAATTTGAAAAACCCGAAAATTCAAAAATCTGAAAATTTGAAAATAAGAAAAAAAAATCAGAAAATTCAAAAATCCAAAATAATAACTAACTACTAATAGTAGCTATTACTAACTATTAAATTACAGGTATTGGAATTTATTTTCAAATTTGGCTGTTGGTGAACGTAACAAATACGAATTTATACGAAGTTACTAGTTATCCAAAATAATGAATGCCGCATCTGAACGAATGGAAAGTAACAAATTAATAACAATAATTAAAAATAGTAAAACCTTTTTATTATTATTTATTATTATTAATTTGTTACGTTCCATTTGTTTAGATGCGGCTTTCATTATTTTGGATAATTTGTAACTTCAGATAAATTTGTATTTGTTACGTTTACTAGCTGCCAAATTTGAAAGGAAATTCCAATACCTATAATTTAATAGTTAGTTATTATTAGTTAGTTAATTATTACCGGTATTTTCAGATTTTTGAATTTTCGTTCCTATTTTCGTTCTTTCGAATTTTCAGATTTTTGTTCCTATTTTCAGATTTTTGAATTTTCGAATTTCAAATTTTTTTATGAATTATCGAAATAATGAATACATCATCTAAACGAATGAAACGTAACGAATTTAATTTTTTTCCGAAGTTACGAATTTATTCTAAATAACAAATTACGGTCATAACGAAAAACGATAAACGAAAAAAAAAAAAACGAATAAAACAAACACATTTTTCGGCAATGCACATGCCTATTAAAGATAGCTCATGTTGATTGAGAGGAGTTAGTTCCGATTTAATATGCAATAAAAAAGGTCTACAATTAACACTGGAGTAGTAATGACAGGGGACTACTGTGCAAGAGACAAAGAATGACTATATCCTAAAGAAAAGAGAAACTGTTTAACTTGCCTTCGGGGTTCCCAAGAGGATTATTTTCAAAAATAAACTCTATAGATCATATAAGATACAATGATACCCTAGACTGAAAACTGAGCGATTGAACACTGCCGATCACTCGGTTTTCAGAGCTCCGTGAGCAGAGAGCTGTAGACTGTCAGTCACAGCTGTCTGCTCATCTCCCTCCCCGCTCATTGGAGCACTAAGCTGTGGAGGAGACGGGAGCGGGCCGTCTCAGGCTCTCAGCGGCTCGCTGAGAGCCTGAGATAGGTATCAGTCCAGGCACCTGGCAGCTCCAGACTTTATTGTCAGGATGACGCGGTGCCTGGACTTATATCCGTGACGTCAGCAGAGAGCGGACTTCAGACCGCTCTCTGCTGAAAACGGGTCACAGGAGTGCAAAGCGAATTGCACTCCTATGATCCATAGGAGAAGTACAGCCATACGAGCTTTGGCTATACTTCTCCTTTAAAAAATGGCACTTTTACAGAATTTTGTTTGACCTTGTAAAAGCACCTCTATGTTAATCTATGTGTCCATGCATACATAAGCGTTTACAGGCATCTTAGAAGATGAGACGCAAAAAAAACCCTTCAACAGCAAGTTCAAGAGAGGAGCTGTGGAGCTGAAAAAATGTGGATAAACCCTAAGTACGTTTAGGTGCATTCGCATGTTAATACATTCTAACGGCCAGAATAAATTAGTATTCTGGCCAATAGAGTGCATTAACGTGCGAACACACAAAAACGTGCATACAATATGCGGCTTTACCACATTTTTTTAAAGCAGGTTTTCTCCTGCCAGAAGAAAAGGCATTCAGAGGGGCTAAGCAAACACCCTGTGAGGTTTAGTATATATAATACAATTCACAGTATATAGCGCAGTCCGTATAGTATATATAATACAGTGCAGAGTATATAGTGCAGTTCGTATAGTATATATAATACAGTTCAGAGTATATAGTGCAGTCCGTATAGTATATATTATACAGTTCAGAGTATTAAGCGCAGTCAGTGTAGTATATATAATACAGTCCAGAGTATATAGTGCAGTCCTTATAGTATATATAATACAGTGGAGAGTATAGGTCAGGTCATCTACATAACCTCAGTCATGAGAGCGAGTCCCCTGGTGGCTGCAATGGAGAAACTGTCTCATTTGCCATTTCATTGCCCCATTTCCTGGTTCACAATCATGTCCGATGCTAGCAATACGGCACCACCATATAACGAAGGGAGTGTCGGTGCTCTTAGGTTAGTCAACACTATGGCGGTCTCCTACATTAAAAGACAAAGGGGGACTCACAGCTTGTTCTCTATTACAGGAAGCGGAGTCAATTATGTCTTGGGCTCAGGGCCTACACCTCAGCAGCTTATTTCCCCAGAGTCCAAAATATTCTAGCAGACTTTCTTTCCAGTTGGACAACAATGAATGGTCTCTACATGTGGAGGTTTTCAGGCACAGATGCCCTGATGGATCATTGGAATTGTGGTAGGACCTGTGCATTTCTACCAGTTCTGGTCAACCTCGGGTTTCTATGAAGACTCCAAACAGAGGTTGTGGAGGTAGTGGCAGTGATGCCTTATTGGTCAATTAGGTCATGGTTCCCCTTGATAGCACAGTTCAGCTTCTGAAACCCAGTGCACCTTCTCCTCAGGCCAGACCTTCTGTCAATGGGTGCAATTCTACATCCATGTTCAGCACGGTTGAGTCTGACGGCCTGGTTCTCGAGACTGGAAGTCCTCGGCTGCTCCTTCAGAGTCATCTCTGCTCCCTTGAATACTAGAAGAATGAACGCAAACAAAGTTTACGAGAGAATCTGCTCAAAGTTGGTTCAAATACATGTCTGCTGCGGACAGATCATGTAGTGACCTAGAAGTTCTAAACATTTTAGGCTTACTTCAAGGGAGTAGCTTGGCTCAGACCTTGGAGTAAGCAGAGGTATTCCAAATGGAGTCTCCCTCTTGTTCTCAACTCTCTCTTGGGAATTGGAGCTGAGCATTCTAGGGCTGTCTCCGTTAAAGGCCTCTCTGTGAAGTTTGCCATTTTCCTTGCTATCACGTCGCATTAAAAGCCTTAGAGATTGATTCACTGGTCATGGAGAACTTTTCTTAAGTTCTTTCCAGTTCGAGCTGTGCTGTTACCTTTGCATGACTCAATTCCCAACGGTGCATGAGTCTTGAGAGCCAAGAAATTGTTCTGCCAACCTTAGAGTTCTAATTTGCATCCTTTAGACGAGGGCACGCTGTGGCTTAGTTGGTTAAAGCGCATGTCTAGTAGAGAGGGAATCCTGAGTTGACTCCTAGCAGTGCGTTCCTTCAGTTCTAGGAATCCCTCAGATATTGTGAAGTTATAACTACAAAGCTACAACTTTCTTCAGGCTTCAGAACGCCTGTTCATTCTTTTGCCAGAAAGGACAGAGATACGTGCCTCATCTAGGATGACTGTGGTACGGATTGCCTAGGCAATCCAACAGGCTCACAGAGCCAAGGGCTTGGCTCCTTTGGAGGTAGTGTCCGCTCACTCGACCAAGAGTGGGTCTACACCTTGGGCAACTTCGCAGCATGTGGTTCCCAAAGTAGTCTGTAGGGCGGCCTTGTGGTTCTCAATCAATATGTTTATGGCTCCTTATTGTGTAGAGTCTGCTTCCTTATCCTCTGTTTATTTTGGCTTGCAGGTCCTGTTTGTTGAATGTACAAATTAAAGCCTTTAGGTTAGCTTTGCCCATCCATTGGGTGTATAGGCAGTTAGCTCCCATACATATGCTGCCATGGAGTATGTAGTGAAAAGGAAAATTCCCCATCCAATACTTACCGTAATTTTCCTTTCTTGATGGATTCCATGGCAGCATGAGTCCGTCCCCCCCCCCAGTGTCTTGAGGAGGCTAGTTACAGAATGTGGCCTCTGGCTCAGAGCAAAGATTTATGGGAGTGGGGTCCTATAGGGGAGGAGTGGAGGCGGGGTTAACCCATATGTATGCTGCCATAGAGTCCATCAGGAAAGCAAAATTATGGTGAGTATTTGATAGGAAATTTTCTGTTTTTTTACTTTCTGCTATAAAACATATCCAATAAAATTTACAATCTTTCAGAGGGTAACAGGGGTAGTAGTTCTACAAAGCAATATGAAACAGTAAAGCCGCGTACACACGGGCGGACTCTTCGACCGGACTGGTCCGACGGACCGAGTCCGGCGGACAATCCGATCATGTGTGGGCTTCATCGGACCTTCAGCAGACTTTTCCAGTCGAAAATCTGACGGACTTTAGATTTGGAACATGCTTCAAATCTTTACGTCATAACTCCGCCGGACCCAGAAATCCGCTTGTCTGTATGCTAGTCCGACGGACAAAAACCGATGCTAGGGCAGCTATTGGCTACTGGCTATCAACTTCCTTATTTTAGTCTGGTGTACGTCATCACGTAAGAATCCATCAGACTTTGGTCTGATCGTGTGTAGGCAAGTCCGTTCATTAAAAAGTCCTTCGGAAGTCCGTTGAAAGTCCGTCGGACCAGTCCGGTTCAAAAGTCCGACCGTGTGTACGCTGCATAAGAAACATATACAAAAAATGAGATCAAAACAAAAACAGAGTACTAAATGTTGAGCATGGTGTTTTAACCACTTCCGGACTGCCGCACACCGATGTACATCCTAAGTTTGAAGAGGAATATCCGTAGGCGTGTACATTGGGTGTGCTGGGTGTGCCCGGGCACACATCTAATGCCCAGGCACACCCCAGGGCTTTTTTGCTGGCAGGATCTCTATTCTGGCACCTCTGCTGATGGACAATGGGAATGCTGCGACTATGCGAGTGGCTGTATAACTCCTGTGAGTGCAGACACTGAGCGCGGAGTGCGCAGGCAAGCGGACGCATTTTCCGATGCTACTTCTACAGTTCCGGCTAATGCATCCCTGACAGCTGAATATCACTCCGCCACCTGCTGTCAGGGATGCTGTAGCCACAGCTATAGAGGTAGCATCGGGGCTGGATTAACCCCACTGTTTTTAAACAAGACCTGCCCACTGCCACCGCGGGGCTTCCAGTCCACCACTGCCCTTTGTCCGAGAAAAGTATTTGCAAGGACCGTCCCAGGCAGAGGAGGAGGAGGTAGCATTTTCCTCCCTGCTCCACCTCCGAGTGCCCCGTCTCCCAGCTTCCGCCCTGCAGTGCCGACAACGCACCAACCTGAGGTGAGGAGGATGCGGCCGGGACTCAGGAAATGTCACTGGTAAGGGGGGGGAGTTGGGGGCACAGACTTTAGCAGTGTGTGGGTGTGCGCGGCTCTGCAGCAGGCAGGGAAAGAGGGGGGTGTAGTGCCTTTCATCTTTTCTCTGAATTCTTTCATTTGTTGTATTGAACAGCTAGTAAGAAGTGTGTATCACTCTTCACATGTTCAGGGATGTTCTTCACATCACATGAATATAAGCCCCAACATGCTCTTTGGTTCCCAGTCACTATGCAATGTTCTGTACCTGAAGTCCAGGATATGTCATGGGTAACCTACCCATAGTACAGCCGTTTTAACTTAATGGCATCCTATTGTAGTAATATCCTTACAAGGGCCTAATTAGAAGGTATAAGTACATATCCTGTGTAAATATCATCACATCTCCTGCAAGGAATAAATATTGACCCCTCTGTCTCGAGGATTAGTAAGTCATTCTCTGGTAAATGTGGCTGCTAATTGCACATTCATACTTTCTTGGGTTGAATTACTCAGTCGGCAGATGCTGCCAAGCACAACTGTACAATAAATAGGATTTGAATATTAACCTGAACTTATATATTTATTGTTACACAAAAAAAAAAATTATATATAGTGTAAAAAAATATATATATATACAATTATATATACAATTAAAACTATGTGAACCCTGGCTTGTCAGCAAAAAAGTATTTAAATAAATATATATATACACACACTTTTTTTCTGACAAGCCAGGGTTCACATAGTTTTAATTGTATATATAATTGTATATATATATATATATATTTTTTTTTTTTTACACTTTAATTTAATTATTTATATATACAGACACGTGTGTTTGAGCTTTGGTTTGAGGTGCACACCCTAATGCAATAGGCTGCGCACGCCTATGGGAATATCGTTGTTATGGCAGCAGCTATCTTCTTTTTCGGCCGCCAGTCCAGTTTCCGATAATAGTGGTCTCTGCAGCGGATTCTCCGCGAGTTCACTTTTATCAGCTGCGGGAGAGGGCCCCCCCCCACCCACCGCGCTCCGGTGCCCTCCGCCACGATCGGATGTTGTTCCATGCTGGGTATGGAGACAAGTGAGGGGAAGATGGTCCCCACCCGTCTCCATACCATTGCAGGGCCGAAGTTTTGTCAAAACGTCACTTCCGCCCATAGCTTTTAAAGTGCTATTTTTTTTTTTTTTTTTCATTTTTTAAATTACAAAAATGTATTTATTTATTTTTTTTATTGCATTTTAGTGTAAATATGAGATCTGAGGTCTTTTTGACCCCAGATCTCATGTTTAAGAGGTCCTGTCATGCTTTTTTTCTATTACAAGGGATGTTTACATCCCTTGTAATAGGAATAAAAGTGACACATATTTTTTTTTAAAGAACAGTGTAAAAATACAAAATAAAAGGTAAAATAAATAAGAAAAACTTTTTTTTAAACGTGCCCCCCCGTCCTGCCGAGCTCGCGCGCAGAAGCGAACGCATACGTGAGTAGCGCCCACATATGAAAACTGTGTTCAAACCACACATGTGAGGTATCACCACGATCAGTAGAGCGAGAGCAAAAATTCTAGCCCTAAACCTCCTCTGTAACTCAAAACATGCAACCTGTAGAATTTTTTAAACGTCGCCTATGGAGTTTGAAGTTTGTCGCCATTCCACGAGCGGGCGCAATTTTGAAGCGTGACATGTTGGGTATCAATATACTCGGCGTAACATTATCTTTCACAATATAAAAAAAAATTGGGCTAACTTCACTGGTGTCTTATTTTTGAAATCAAAAAAGTGTATTTTTTCCAAAAAAAGTGCGCTTGTAAGACCGCTGCGCAAATTCGGTGTGACAGAAAGTATTGCAATGACCACCATTTTACCAAATATATATAATGTTTGGGGGTTCTAAGTAACTTTCTAGTAAAAGAAAAGCTGTTTTTAACAAATCTCAAAAAGAGGCTCGGTCCTTAGGTGGTTAAAATTAGAGTCGTCAACTATGTATTTAGAAAATGAGGTTCGCCTATGCCACCAAGGAGCACCTCCTGGAACAGATGTCCCCACACTAAAGCCCACAAGGAGTCAGAGCCATTTTGTCGCCATAGGAGGCTTAGTGTGCCAAACCTCACAAAGATTCTAACCAGAAACAAAAAAGTAAAACCATCCAGATGGAGAAGAGTAGACCAGCACAAAACTCGTAAGTCTGGCATTTGGTAAAGTCTATAGGGACAATGGAATATAAAAAATCAGTATTAATATATTAATAATAAGTTCTGTGGCCAGAAATTCATTCCAATAATCAAAAATGCTCCCAGAAATTGGTCACTAGAACAGCATTTCTCCAAACTGGGCAAACCAGATAAAAGACCAAAAAAAGTCTACTATGGTGATATACACTATATGGTCAAAAGTATTGGGACACCCTCATGAACACGCACAAAAATAGCGCAGATATGCAATCTCCGACAGCAGTCCTTGGCCGTAGGATTACAGAAAAGTTCTGTGACCTGTCTTCTCACACTATCAAGTCTTTTTTCAATTTTGGTTTGGGGTTCCCCTGTGGGGAATTCCCATGCCGTTTTTATCAGTGAACTTATGTGTATTGTCGGACCGACAATTCATTAATAGCCGTGAGAACTCTGCGCAGGTCAGTCAAACTCGCTCATCAATGTCTTTATGGACCTTGCTTTCTGCACTGGTCCAAATCATTTGGTGGAGGGGGGATTACGGTGTGGGGTTGTTTTTCAGGGGCTGGGCTTGGCCCCTTAGTTCCAGAGAAGGGAACTCTTAAAGTGGATGTAAACCCTCACCTATACCCAGTGAAGTGAACAGCCTCAGATGATACACAGGGATAAAACAAATCTCCCTACATAAGTTTTACATGTATATCTGCTGTCTTCATCTTGCTGTATTCTTTAGAATTCTTACATCGGGTTAGAATTTTCAATTCCTCATTCAGAAGTAGCAGTGTAGTCTTGCCATATACCGGGAGACAGCTGATCGGAGGAAAGGCACCCCCCCCCCTCACATTGGCAGATGAATGAAGATAATCTCAGAGCTGTGCTGTGACAAGCTCTCTGCTAATCTATTTAATCTAAAGCAACCTCCCTCGACACAAATTTTCAGCTGCTTTTATCTCCCGTCTACGAGAACTTGTCAGGAGTTATCACCCTGATAGCAGAAGAACAGAGCAGCATAAAGACATGGGACTTAGTGTTTTGGAGAGAGATAAGAAAACACTACAGATATATGTGCCCAGGTCAAATTTCATGAATTGGGTTTACATCCACTTTAAGGCGTCAGCATACCAAGACATTTTGGACAATTTCAGGCTCCCAACTTTGTGGGAACAGTTTGGGGATGGCCCCTTCCTGTTCCAACATGACTGCGCACGCACAAGCAAGGTCCATAAAGACATGGATGAGCAAGTTTGGGGTGGAAGAACTTGACTGGCCTGAACAGAGTCCTGACCTCAACCTGATAGAATATCTTTGGGATGAATTAGAGTGGAGACTGCAAGCCAGGCCTTCTCATCCAACATCAGTACCTGACCTCACAAATGCGCTTCTGGAAGAATGGTCAAACATTCTCATAGACACACTCCTAAACCTTGTGGACAGCCTTCCCAGAAGAGTTCTCTAACATCCACCAGCTCCGTGATGTCGTCATGGAGGAGTGGAAGAGGACTCCAGTGGCAACCTGTGAAGCTCTGGTGAATTCCATGCCCAAGAGGGTTAAGGCAGTGCTGAAAAATAATGGTGACCACACAAAATATTGACACTTTGGGCCCAATTTGGACATTTTCACTTAGGGGTGTACTCACTTTTGTTGCCAGCGGTTTGGACATTAATGGCTGTGTGTTGAGTTATTTTGAGGGGACAGCAAATTTACACTGTTATACAATCTGTACACTCACTACTTTACATTGTAGCAAAGAGTCATTTCTTCAGTGTTGTCACATGAAAAGATAGAATAAAATATTTACAAAAATGTGAGGGGTGTACTCACTTTTGTGAGATAATGTATAGGTAAGATGAAACAGGAATTCCGTAAGAGAATGGGTGAACACCTATCAAGTATTAATACCAGAGGTGATGAATCACCAGTTGCAACACATTTTAGAGATATGCATAGGGCCTCTATAGAAGGATTTAAATGTGCAGTCATATATACGTAAGCTTGAATTGTCTGATAGTAGGGGAAATAGGGACAAAATATTGCTGCAAAAGGAGGCCAGATGCATATTCCTTTTGGACTCTATGGCGCCCAAGGGACTCAACAATGACTTTTCATTGACTTTTCTATGAACTGGATGTCACTATCTCTCCTATTGGACTTGGTAAATTCCCGATATTTACTGGATAATGGGAATAACTACGTTCTCTGCTGTACCCTGACAATATAGGATTGATATGTAAGCCATGTATCCTATCTTCCCAGATGTTATGGGTATATATTGTTTTCAAATGCCCAGTTCAGTAAGATTATCCCTGCCTTGGGTGTACATATCTGTGACTGAGTGGTAATCCTGGTGTACACCGATGTCTTTGTGATAGGTAACATTTGTTATCTTATGTTATGGGATAATTGTGTGAATCAATAGAGTGGTGGAATCCCCTGGTGACAACACAAATAAACTACGAGTGACCGCCAGCTAATGCTTTATATACCAGTGACAGGAAAAGAAGTCATATCCTGAGGAAGTTCCGGGCATTTAACAAAACATACAACATAGGAAAAGAATTTGCCTTGCTGAAGGCTTCTTAGTCTAAACGCGTCAGCCTTTAGCCTGTCCCCCGTGTACCCATGTAACCAATAAAGGACTTTTATTCAAGAGCGTCCGAGTTGCCAGCCCTTTTTGATTCAAACATAAGAAAAGACCTCCCACCCCCCTGCTGTACTGCATGCCCTGCATTGTTTGATTGACCTCGCAGAGAATCCTGGAGTCCTGAATATCGGGACTTTTTGGCCATTTGACAGTCTATTGTCTGAATCTGCTTTCAGGGCTCTATCTGATGCTAGCCATCTCCCCCATTGGGAGTACGGCTTCTGGATCAGTCAGCTGGTGTTACCTGACATGTGCTCCGGACATCTGCACGTTGTAGCACCATTGAGGATATGCATCGCTCTCGCTTGGAACGCACCTGCTGTGAGGCTTGCTAGAACCTGGCGATCTTCACCCACACAGAGGAATCGCTGGAAGAAAACAGTACAGTGAGTAATACAACTATATGCAGATTGATCATATCAGCAGCTTCACTGGGTTACCCAAATCACTTGGGACCCATCACTTCACCACTGGCCAAATCAAATGCATACATTTATTTATTTATTATTTTACTTATTTCAGTTACTTATATAGCGCCACCAATTTACGAAGCATTTTACATATACATTGTACATTCACATCAGTCCCTACCCTCAAGGAGCTTACAATCTAAGGTCCCTAACTCACATTCATACATACTAGGGACAATTTAGACAGGATCCAATTAACCTACCAGCATGTCTTTAGAGTGTGGGAGGAAACCGGAGTACCCGGAGGAAACCCACGCAGGCACAGGGAGAACATGCAAACTCCAGGCAGGTAGTGTCGTGGTTGGGATTCGAACCAGGAACCCTTCTTACTGCTAGGTGAGAGTGCTACCCACTACACCACTGTACCGCCCATTCAAATATCACTATGCCCATACTGTTATAGGGTTTTGCCCATATGCATGATTGACGCAAATTTATTCCATTCAACATAGGACATCACACTGGGTGGATATAAATCATTCATTTAAAAAAAATCAATAAAAAAAAAAAAAAAAAAAAAATCGGATTTTTTAAATTTAACCGCTTGCCGACCACCTCACGCAGATATACTGCAGCAGAAGGGTTCGTACAGGCAAAACCACGTACCTGTACGTTGCCCTTTAAGAGGAGGCCAGCGTGCGCGCAAGCTCCATGAGTCGGATCGCGGGTCCCGCGGACTCGATCGCCTCACGGGGAGGAAGAACGGGGAGATGCTGATGTAAACAGCATCTCCCCGTTCTGCCTAGTGACAGTGTCACTGATCTCTGCTCCCTGTCATCGAAGCAGAGATCAGTGACGTGTAACATGTAGCCACCACCCCCCCCCCACAGTTAGAAACACGCCCCTAGGACACACTTAACCCCTACACTGCCACCTAGTGGTTAACCCCTTCACTGCCAGTGTCATTTACACAGGAATCAGTGCATTTTTATAGCACTGATTGCTGTATTAATGCCAATGGTCCCAAAAATGTGTCAAAAACGTCCGATGTGTCCACCATAATGTCGCAGTCATGATAAAAAACGCTGATCGCTACCATTTAAAAAAAAAATCTATATATTAATAAAAATGCCATAAAACTATCCCCTATTTTGTAAACACTATAACTTTTGCGCAAACCGATCAATAATCGCTTATTGTGATTTTTTTTACCAAACATATGTAGAAGAATGCGTATTGGCCTAAACTGAGGGAAAAAATTGTTTTTTTATATATTTTTGGGGGATATTTATTATAGCAAAAAGTAAAAAATAATGCGTTTTTTTTCAAAATTGTCGCTCTATTTTTGTTTATAGCACAAAAAATAAAAACCGCAGAGGCGATCAAATACCATCAAAAGAAAGCTCTATTTGTGGGAAAAAAAGGACGCAGTGCTGAATTGCAAAAAGTGCTCTGGTCAGGAAGGGGGTAAATTTCTTCCAGGGCTGAAGTGGTTAAATCGATTTTTTTGATTTTTATCAAATGTATTTTAATTAAATGCTTTTGGCGTAAAAAAATCTATCTAAAGATAGTTTTCTATTTAATATACATTAATAATTTAGTTTATTCAGCATGAAATGGAGCTTAGTTATGTAGCATGAGGCTGTATATTCTGCAATATTTACATTTTTGGTACACTCATTCAATGAATCCAAGCTCTGCAAGCTGAAATAACATGCACTGCATTAATGCATTCACACAATTGCACGGTAACCATGAGATAAAACAAAGTTCAAGAATATTCCTTTATCCCATTGTTTTGCAAATCTATGTACACTACAAACTGTATGATTGTTACAAAGAGTGGTCAAGTATTGTGCAAAAAAACTTGGTGACCCTCCACTGCGCTCAGGTGTAAAATAAACCGTGACTGTAGCTGCCAACTTAAAAAAGAAGAAAATTGACAAAGCTTATACAACGCGCATGAGAATGCAAGGCATGCGCGTCTGGTGAGTGCGGCTCCATTAGAGCGATTCACCATCACAATCGGTGTGGTGGAGGAGAATGTTTACAGCAAAAGAAGATTTTTATTGCACATTCACTTTTTGTGTTGCACCTCTTTTTTGCAATTAATTTTTCACAGGCTGGGACTTTTAAAGTTATTTTCTTTGGTTTGGACCTTTAGTTGAACCATTAGTACATGATTTATTCACCGTGTTAAATATTTGATTTTCACCACCAGATGATTCACTCAGTCAGTCATCATTTTTTATGGTAATTGTTTGGTCTATTACTTGCACTCTAGGGCATGGTTTTACATCATTAGTCAGTAACACCATTTCTATGATTCACCTTTAGTCATTTTCTTTACAGCGCCACTATTTCATTGATTTTCTCTGGAATACTTCGTCAAACTGTATGATTGAATCGGTTCTGATATCACTGTTTTACTAATCTGACAGCTTATTATTCTAAATAGGGAAACCTTCATTTTGTTTGCAAATATTAAAGATTCTACCAGCAAGAATGAGTCCTTACATTTAAAGAGCACCTGTCATTTCAGATCCATCATGGCAGCGCCTGTTAGAGGGGCATCCACTCACCTGCTGCCACCATGTCCCTCACCTTGTTGTGTCCCTGCCGCATCACCAGCCGTCTCCATTAACCACTTCAGCCCCGGAAGAATTTACCCACCTTCCTGACCAGAGCACTTTTTGCGATTCGGCACTGCGTCGCTTTAACTGACAATTGCGCGGTTGTGTGATGTTGCACCCAAACAAAATTGACGTCCTTTTTTTTCCCACAAATAGAGCTTTCTTTTGATGGTATTTGATCACCTCTGCGGTTTTTATTTTTTGCGCTATAAACAAAAAAAGAGCGACAATTTTGTAAAAAAAAAAAACAATATTTTTTACTTTTTGCTATAATAAATATTCCCAAAAATATATAAAAAAATGTCTCTCAGTTTAGGCCGATACGTATTCTTCTACATATTTTTGGTAAACAAAAATTCGCAATAAGCGTATATTGATTGGTTTGCGCAAAAGTTATAGTGTCTACAAAATAGATTTATGGCATTTTTATTATTATTATTTTTTTTTTTTAAGTAATGGCGATCTGTGATTTTTATCATAAAAAAGGAAAAGAAAGGCGCCTCTAAGTGCAGTATGCAAAATTGAATAAAGTGCACAAAGGGTTAAAAGCACTTACAAGATTGTTGAGTGTTAAAAGACATGATAAAATCAGGAGTCCTCATCTGTGGCATGTGTCCATCCTGTGGTCTGACGAAGGAGCCGCACTTGCTCCGAAACGCATTACCGCCCCTTCTCTACACTGACACCATCAGCCTTGTGTGTCCCGCAGTGAATACAGGCTTCCCTGCTGCCTCCACTTTCCAACACGCATGAGAACGCTTTACAGCTGCTGGACGGCTCTACACTGCTCTCTACCACCATGCTGAGGATGGACACATGCCACAGATGAGGACTCCTGATTTTATCATGTCTTTTAACACTCAACAATCTTGTAAGTGCTTTTAACCCTTTGTGCACTTTATTCAATTTTGCATACTGCACTTAGAGGCGCCTTTCTTTTCCTTTTTATATCTTCAGAGTTGCTTCTCCTCTAACCGAAGTGCTGCCAGAAGTGCCATCTCATCACCATCATCCCTCTGTCCAGCTACCCACCTTCACCAGAGCGCCCTTATCTCCTCTGTGTGATTTTTATCATGACTGCGACTTTATGGCGGACACATCCTACACTTTTGACACATTTTTGGGACCATTGACATTTATACAATGATCAGTGTTATAAAAATGCACTGATTACTATGTAAATGTCGCTGGCAAGGTAGGGGTTAACACTAAGGGGGCGATCAAGGGGTTAGGTGTGTCCTAGGGAGTGATTCTAACTGTGGGGGGATGGGCTCACTACAACATGACAGAGATCACTGCTCCCAATGACACTAGAGCTCTGTCATATTTTTAGGCAGAACAGGGAAATGCCTTGTTTACATCTCCCCGTTCTGCCACTCCGTGTCACGATCGCGGGCCCCCGGCGGACATCGAGTCGGCGAGACCCGTGGGCTTGTCCGTGGCGGGCGAGCGAACACCCACTAAACCACGTCTTAAAGGGGACGTACAGGTACGCCCATATGCGCAGCCGTGCCATTGTGCCGACGTACATCATCGTGCGCTGGTCGGCAAGCAGTTAAAGTGAATGGGACTGTCGGTGAGTGAACAGCGGGTCACAGGAGGATCCGCTGCGGGACAGAAATGACAGTTGCTCTTTAAAAATTATGATTTTAAGCTTACCTGCACAGTTCTACCTGCACAATTTAAGTATTTCCAAAAATTTGCTCAGAAACAATCAGTGCCATTAGTTTTTTTTTTTTGCAACTTAAAGTTGAGTTCCACCCACTTTTACAACTCTTCAGCATCCCTCACTAAACTGTGCACTGTAAACAAATTGGATATTTTTTTATTTTTTTCTCAGCACCTACTGTATATCTGCTGTATTCATTTTTCACTTCCTCCTCCCTGGCGGCGGCCCATCGCATCATTTCCTGTTAGCAATGCCTTCTGGGAAGGGGCGGCAACTTCCTCTGAAACTGCCATTGCTATGGAAACCTGACCTGAAACCTATTACACTGCTTGTGCTGCACTGAGCATGTGCGAGATCTGCAAGGATGAGATCCAGGAAGAACTACAATCTGGCTTCAGATGCCCACACTTAAGATGGCCACGGCCTGCTGTAAGTTTATAAAATAACAAACTACTGCTATAAACTAACAAAACAGACCTTAGTTTACAGACTAACTTTACTAGAATACATTAAGCTTGTGTGTTATAGTGGTATTTTTATTTAAAAAGTATAATTGCGGCCGGAACACCACTTTAAAAAAAAGTCCATTGTTAATAGGAAATCTTTATAAGAACAATTTATGGCTACTCAGATACATCGTCTTGGATGTGATTGCGGTATTGCTGCAACCAGATCAGAATAAACTTCAAGTGGTTGTAAAGGCAGACCCTCCCTCCTGACTTTTAACTAAAGATAAGCCTAGAATAAGGCTTACCTATAGGTAGTAGAAATCCCAAGCCGTTTAGGAGATATTTCACTTGTAGTGCGCCTTGATGTAATTGATGCATGTGCTGTGAAGAACCGGACCTCCATGCCGTTTCTTCCCCAGGGTGTGCCGTAACTGACGGCTCCCGCACGCATGCAAGAGTCACAGAGCCGGAGTCCGCGGCCCTGGAAGGAAGAGCGGCGAAGATGGACGCAGCCTGCACAGGGGACAGCGATGGATTCGTTTGCAGGTAAGTGTCAAATAATTGGCTAGTATGCGATGCATACTAGCCCATTATGCTTTTAATTTGCAGGCTTTGCAGGGAGCAAAAGAGGAAGTAAAACCCATCAGGGTTTACTTCCTTTTTAACCGCTTCAGCCCCGGAAGATTTTACCCCCATTCTGACAAGAGCACTTTTTGCGATATGGCACTGCGTCGCTTTAACTGACAATTGCACGTCTTGCGATGTTGCACCCAAACAAAATTGACGTCCTTTTTTTCCCCACAAATAGAGCTTTCTTTTGGTGGTATTTGGTCACCTCTGCGGTTTTTCATTTTTTGCGCTATAAACAAAAAAAGAGCGACAATTTTGAAAAAAAAATGCATTATTTTTTTACTTTTTGCTATAATAAATATCCCCAAAAAATATATAAAAAAAACATTTTTTTTCCTCAGTTTAGGCTTGATTGGCTTGCGCAAATGTTATAGCGTCTACAAAATAAGGGATAGTTTTATGGCATTTTTATTAATAATTTTTTTACTAGTAATGGCGGCAATCTGAGATTTTTATCATGACTGCGACATTATGGCGGACACGTCGGACAATTTTGACACATTTTTGGGACCACTGGCATTTATACAGCGATCAGTGCTATAAAAATACACTGGTTACTATAAAAATGTCACTGGCAGTGAAGGGGTTAAACACTAGGGGGCTATCAAGAGGTTAATTGTGTTCCCTATGTCTGTGTTCTAACTGAAGGGGGGAGTGGACAGTGTAGGGGAAGAGATAGATCGCTGTTCATACTCTGTATGAACAGACGATCTGAAACTTCTCCCCTCAGAGAATCGGAAACTGTGTGTTTACATACACAGATTACGGTTCTCCGTGTGCCCCGAGCGATCGTGGGAGCCCAGCGGTGATCGCGACCGCCGGGCACTTGCATCGGCTCCGTGGGCGAGCAGGGGGCGCGCGCGCGCCCCTAGTGGCCACAGGGCGAAGCGACATTACATAACGTTGTTTCGCCCAGCCGTGCCATTCTGCTGCAGTGCAACTGCGGAGCCTGGTCGCCAAGTGGTTAATGCATCCTATGCAATTAAAGTGATTGTAAAGGATCGTTTTTTTCTTTTTTTTTAAAAACCAAACATATCATACATACCTCCACTGTGCAGCTCGTGGCCCTGAACATCCTCTTTTGTGGTCCCCCAGCAGCTCTCGCGGCTCCTCCCCACATCAGATAACCCCCTAGGAGAAGCGCTCTCCCGAGGGGGTCACCTTGCGGGTGCGCTCCCGAGTCCAGCATTTGCATCCACAGACACGAATGCCGGACTCAGCCCCGCCCCCCCGGCGCCCGCGCCATTGGATTGGATTGACAGCAGCGGGAGCCAATGGCTGCGCTGCTATCAATCTATCCAATCAAGAGCCGGGACCCCGTGGAGTGAGGGATAGCGCGTCCCCGCCGAGAAGATGAAGGGGCTCAGGTAAGTAAAACGGGGGGTTGGGGGGCCGGTCACTGCCAGGTGTTTTTTCACCTTAATGCATAGGATACATTAAGGTGAAAAAACACAAGGGTTTACAACACCACTAAGAAAAAAACCTTCTGTGTGCAGCAGCCCCCCTTAGCCCCCCTAATATTTACCTGAGCCCCATCTAGATCCAGCGACGTTGCACGAGAGGCTCGGCTGTCCAGGACTCTCCCTCCTCATTGGTTGAGACAGCAGCGCAGTGCCATTGGATTCCGCTGCTGTCAATCAAAGTCAGTAAGCCAATGAGGAGAGAAAGGGAGCCGAGGCCGGGACATGGCTCAGTGTCTGAATGGACACAGGGAGCTGCGGCTCGGCTTGGGTGACCCCATAGCAAGCTGCTTGCTGTGGGGGGCACTCAACAGGAGGGAGGGGCCAGGAGCTCCAAAGAGTGATCCGAGAAGAGGAGGATCTGGGCTGTTCTGTGCAAAACCATTACACAGAGCAGGTAAGTATAACATGTTTGCTATTTTTTAACAAAAAAAAACTTTCCGTCTATTCCATGAGGATATTTTAAATGGGGGGATCTTGTTTCTCACCCACTGAATAGCCTATAATTTAACCCACAAATTGGATTTCCTTTTTTTGTTTGTCAATGTTTGTAACATGGATGCAAATTCCTACTAATATCCTATGACTGTCAGTATGTTATTCCCGAAGCTCATTGTTGTCATTATTACCATGTTGACACTTTACGCCGCCTGCGTGGCGGTTTCGCACTTATGTTTGCTTTTTAATAAATTAGGCCTTATCCTTTCACATCCTTGTTAAATAAATATTAGTGAAACATTAGTAAAACATAATAAACTTCAATATAAATAGTCCATATAATACACAATAAAAAAAATCAGCAAACATTGGGGATTTAATTACTCAAGAATCAGACATATAAGCTCTGTACTTAGTTGAATGAAATGCAATGGACATTCAAGATTAGGAGTTACTGCTGCCAGTATATAATTAAATGAGCCTACCACCTCTAACCAGGTGACTATGCGTGTCAAGCTGTTTTTTTCTCAAGTAGGGATGAGCCGAACACCCCCCCGATTCGGTTCGCAGCAGAACATGGGAACAGGCAAAAGATGTGTGCGAACACCGTTAAAGTCTATGGGACACGAAAATGAAAAATCAAAAGTGCTCATTTTAAAGGCTTATATGCAAGTTATTGCCATAAAAAGTGTTTGGGGACCCGGGTCCTGCCCCAGGGGACATGGATCAATGCAAAAAAAAGTTTTAAAAACGGCAGTTTTTTTGGGAGCAGTGATTTTAATAATGCTTAAAGTGAAACAATAAAAATTAAATATTCCTTTAAATATCGTGCTTGAGGGGTCTCCTTAGTCTGCCTGTAAAGTAGCGCATCTTTCCCATGTTTATAACAGTGCCACAGCAAAATGACATTTCTAAAGGAAAAAATGTCATTTAAAAACTGCTAGTGGCTGTAATGTATTGTCAGATCCTGGCAATATAGATAAAAATCATTGAAAAAAACGCGTGGCCCCCCCAGTCCATTGGGTCTGGTATGAATATTAATGGGAACCCGCACCAAAAATACAAAAAAAAATGGTGTGGATGTCACTCCCCCCCCCCAAATCCATACCAGGCCCTTTTGGATAGTAAGGGGAACCCCACACCAAAATGATTTAAAAAAAAGACGTGGGGTCCCCCAGTCCACCCAGGCACTATATACTCTGCACAGCAGTATATATACTATAGGGCCTGCCCTATATACTCTTCAGAAAAGTTGGGCCTTGGTGGTGCCAGAACACTGTAACCCCTCACAGTTACTCTTGTTGGGCGCAGGAACGAGCCCTGCTGTGAAATATTAGATCAAAAATTGTAAATACATGCTCCTGTTAAACAGGGGCAGAAAAATTGGGCCTTTGGTTTTGGTGGCGCCACAACACTGTAACCCCTCACAGTTACTCTTGTAAGCATCATTAAAATCACTGCTTCTTTAACCACTTAAGCCCCAGAAGGTTTACCCCCCCCCCCCCATCATGACCAGGCCATTTTTTGTAATTTAACTGACAACGGCCGTGCGATGCTTTACCCAAATACAACTTATGCCCTTTTTTCCCACAAATAGAGCTTTCTTTTGGTGGTATTTGATCACCTCTGTGGTTTTTATTTTTTGCGCTATAAACAAAAAAGGAGCAACAATTTTGAAAAAGAAAACAATATTTTTTACTTTCTGCTGTAAAACATACCCAATAAAAAATTAAAAAAAATCTAATTTATTCATCAATTTAGGCCAATATGTATTCTGCTACATATTTTTGGTAAAAAATCCCAATATGAGTATATTGATTGGTTTGCGCAAATGTTATAGCGTCTACAAACTATAGGATAGATTTATGTAATTTTTTTTTTTTTTTTTACTAGAAATGGCGGCGATCAGCGATTTTTAGTGGGACTGCGACATTGCGGCAGACAAATCGGACACTAAGTGACACTTTTTGGTGACCAGTGACACTAATACAGTGATATGTGCTAAAAAAAACCCCCAAAACTCTCACTGTACTAATTACACTGGCAGGGAAGGGGTTAACATCAGGGGCGATCAAAAAGTTAAGTGTGCTCCTAGGGAGTGCTTTCTAACTGTGTGGGGGATTACTTAACTGGAGGAAAACAGAGATCCATGTTTCTGCATAGCAGAAACACAAGATCTCCATCTTCCTCTCTGACAGAACGGTGGTCTGCCTTGCTTACATAGGCAGACCGCCGTTCTGCCTCTCCTGTCAATGATTGGCAGGTCCTAGCGGACACCGCGTCCACCAGACCCGCTGATTGGCTTCCGCTGGGTCCAATCACAGCGGGATCGGGGTGCCAACAGTGTGCGCCCCAGACCCTATCCATGAAATCAGGTACAGGTACGTGATTTCGCGCTGGAGGGCTGCCCTGCCGCAGTATATCTGCGTAGGGCAGTCCTTAAGTGGTTAAAAATTATCTTTTTTAAAAGGTTTTTTTTTTTTTGCATTGATACATTTCCCCTACTACAGTACCCGGGCCCCATACCCTTTTTATGGCCAATAACATGCATATAAGCCTTCAAAATGGCGACTTTTGATTTTTCAAGATCGGATCCCATAGACTTTAATAGGGTTCGGGGTTCGGGTCTGAACTTTTGCGATGTTCGAGAAATCTGGCGCGAACCGAACCTGGGGGTGTTCGGCCCATTTCTAATCATTGATCTTACTTGTATTTGTTATAAGTGGAGACTGGTGATAGTATCCGGGATGAGAGTTTAAAGATTAATTCCAGGCATAAAAATTTTTTTGCATAGTTACATTGGGCCAGCTTGGACCAGTTTACCGATGCATGATACACCATACCTGTGGGAAGCTGGTTATCACTGTAGTATCCTCCGCTATTCCAGTGATCTCCACTAGCTTCTGGGTCCTGTGCTGAGCAGCTGCCCTGCTGCATTGTGAGCACAGGAGATGGACCGATCAGGACAGGTGCCATTCAGGGAACACTTTTCATTTTTTTAATTAAGGCAAAACATTCTGTGATTGGATGAAGTGGTCATTGTGACATCACCTCACTGCCTCTCAACCTCGTCCAATCAGGTAACGCAAAGCAATCTCTGAATGGCTACCGTACCGAGCAGCCCGAACTCCTGTGTTCACAGTACAGCAGGGCAGCCGTTTGGCACAGGACCTGGAAGCTAGTGGGGATCACTGGAGTAGCAGTGCCTAATTGGCTGATTTGCTAATATTGGAGCGGTGCCTAATACGCTGATTTGCTAATATTGGAGGGGTGCCTAATACGCTGATTTGCTAATACTGGAGCGGTGCCTAATACGCTGATTTGCAGCATCTAGAGCAGGTGTCTCCAAACTTTCTAAACATAGGGCCAGTTTATTGTCCACCAGACTTTAGGGCGGCTGGACTGTGGCCATTGGGAGTAGAAAAGGTCTGGACCTCAATGGTAAAAAAAAACAATGCCCCATCTTTGGTGTCAGTGGGATGAATTGTGTCCCCTCGTTGGTGTCATTGCCCTATTGTTGGTGTCAGTGGGTGAAATTGTGCCCCATCATTAGTGTCATTGGGAGGAATTGTGTTCCATCAATGGTGCCATTAGGCCCATTTTTGGTGTCATTGGGAGGCATTGTGTTCCATCATGGGAGTCATTGAGCCCCATTGTTAGTGTCATTGAGAGAAATCGTGTACTATCATTAGTGTCATTGGGAGTAATTGTGTCCCATCATTGGTGCCATTGGCCCTCATTGTTGGTGTCATTAGGAGGAATTGTGCCCCATAATTGGTGTAATTGGCCCTCGGTGTAATTGGGAGGAATAGTACCCCATCATTTGTGTCACTGAGAGAAATTGTGCACCATCATTGGTGTCCTTGGGAGGAATCGTGCCCCTTCATTGGTGTCAGTGGGGGGAATCATGCCCCATTATTGGTATCAGTTAATGAAATAGTGCCCCAAGGGCTTGATAAATACAAGCAAAGGGCCTCATCTGGCCCCACTGGAGACCACTGATCTAGAGGGATCCCACAGTTATGCCGTGGCGGACTTTTCGACCAGACTGGTCCGACGGAACAAATCCGTCGAACAATCCAACTGTGTGTGAGCTTCATCGGACCTGCAGCGGACTTTTTCGTTGAAAATCAGACGGACTTTAGATTTGGAACATGTTTGAACTCCGCTGACCCAGTTCCTATCGAGAAATCTGCTCGTCTGTATGCTAGTCCGACGGACGAAAACCGACGCTAGGGCAACTATTGGCTACTGGCTATGAACTTCCTTATTTTAGTCCGGTCGTACGTCATCACGTACAAATCCGTTGGACTTTGGTGTGATCGTGTGTAGCCAAGTCCGTTTGTTCGAAAGTCCATTGAAAGTATACGTCAAAAGTCCGTCAAAAGACCGTCGGACCTTTGATGCCGAAAAGTCCGCCCGCGTGTACACAGCATTTTAGTATATGTACAGCTACTTTGGCCCAAACTGGACCAATGTAGCTGTAAAAAATGCCACTAGATTGTTCTTTAGGCTACATTTCCACTATTGCGACCCCAAAGTCGCGCAATTTAGAGTGCGACATTGATGCAACTTTGAGTGCAGCTTTGATCCAACTTTACTTTAGGCGTCCCCGCCGAGGAGATGAAGGGGCTCAGGTAAGTAAAACGGGGGGCTGGGGGGCCGGTCACTGCCAGGTGTTTTTTCACCTTAATGCATAGGATACATTAAGGTGAAAAAACACAAGGGTTTACAACACCATTAATAAAAAAACCTTCTGTGTGCAGCAGCCCCCCTTAGCCCCCCTAATATTTACCTGAGCCCCATCTAGATCCAGCGACGTTGCACGAGAGGCTCGGCTGTCCAGGACTCTCCCTCCTCATTGGTTGAGACAGCAGCGCAGCGCCATTGGATTCCGCTGCTGTCAATCAAAGTCAGTAAGCCAATGAGGAGAGAAAGGGAGCCGAGGCCGGGACATGGCTCAGTGTCTGAATGGACACAGGGAGCTGCGGCTCAGCTTGGGTGACCCCATAGCAAGCTGCTTGCTGTGGGGGGCACTCAACAGGAGGGAGGGGCCAGGAGTTCCGAAGAGGGACCCGAGAAAAGGAGGATCTGGGCTGCTCTGTGCAAAACCATTACACAGAGCAGGTAAGTATAACATGTTTGTTATTTTTTAACAAAAAAAAAACTTTCTGTCTATTCCATGAGGATATTTTAAATGGGGGGGATCTTGTTTCTCACCCACTGAATAGCCTATAATTTAAAACACAAATTGGATTTCCTTTTTTTGTTTGTCAATGTTTGTAACATGGATGCAAATTCCTACTAATATCCTATGACTGTCAGTATGTTATTCCCGAAGCTCATTGTTGTCATTATTACCATGTTGACACTTTACGCCGCCTGCGTTGCGGTTTCGCACTTATGTTTGCTTTTTAATAAATTAGGCCTTATCCTTTCACATCCTTGTTAAATAAATATTAGTGAAACATTAGTAAAACATAATAAACTTCAATATAAATAGTCCATATAATACACAATAAAAAAATCAGCAAACATTGGGGATTTAATTACTCAAGAATCAGACATATAAGCTCTGTACTTAGTTGAATGAAATGCAATGGACATTCAAGATTAGGAGTTACTGCTGCCAGTATATAATTAAATGAGCCTACCACCTCTAACCAGGTGACTATGCGTGTCAAGCTGTTTTTTCTCAAGTAGGGATGAGCCGAACACCCCCCCGATTCGGTTCGCAGCAGAACATGGGAACAGGCAAAAGATTTGTGCGAACACCGTTAAAGTCTATGGGACACGAAAATGAAAAATCAAAAGTGCTAATTTTAAAGGCTTATATGCAAGTTATTGCCATAAAAAGTGTTTGGGGACCCGCGTCCTGCCCCAGGGCGCATGGATCAATGCAAAAAAAAAGTTTTAATAATGGCAGTTTTTTTGGGAGCAGTGATTTTAATAATGCTTAAAGTGAAACAATAAAAATTAAATATTCCTTTAAATATCGTGCTTGAGGGGTCTCCTTAGTCTGCCTGTAAAGTAGCGCATCTTTCCCATGTTTATAACAGTGCCACAGCAAAATGACATTTCTAAAGGAAAAAATGTAATTTAAAAGCTGCTCGCGGCTGTAATGTATTGTCAGATCCTGGCAATATAGATAAAAATCATTGAAAAAAAGGCGTGCATCCCCCCCCCCGTCCATTGGGTCTGGTATGAATATTAATGGGAACCCGCACCAAAAATACCAACAAAATGGCGTGGATGTCACTCCCCCCCCCCCCCCAATCCATACCAGGCCCTTTTGGATAATAAGGGGAACCCCACACCAAAATGATAAAAAAAAAAAAAGACGTGGGGTCCCCCAGTCCACCCAGGCACTATATACTCTGAACAGCAGCATATATACTATAGGGCCTGCCCTATATACTCTGCAGAAAAGTTGGGCCTTGGTGGTGCCAGAACACTGTAACCCCTCACAGTTACTCTTGTTGGGCACAGGAATGAGCCCTGCTGTGAAATATTAGATCAAAAATTGTAATTACATGCCCCTGTTAAACAGGGGCAGAAAAATTGGCCTTTGGTTTTGGTGGCGCCACAATACTGTAATCCCTCACAGTTACTCTTGTAAGCATCATTAAAATCACTGCTTCTTTAACCACTTAAGCCCCAGAAGGTTTACCCCCCCCATCATGACCAGGCCAATTTTTGTAATTTAACTGACAATTGCATGGCCGTGCGATGCTTTACCCAAATACAACTTATGCCCTTTTTTCCCACAAATAGAGCTTTCTTTTGGTGGTATTTGATCACCTCTGTGGTTTTTATTTTTTGAGCTATAAACAAAAAAGGAGCAATAATTTTGAAAAAGAAAACAATATTTTTTACTTTCTGCTATAAAACACACCCGATAAAAATGTTTAAAAAATCTAATTTATTCATCAATTTAGGCCAATGTGTATTCTGCTACATATTTTTGGTAAAAAAATCCCAATAAGCGTATATTGATTGGTTTGCGCAAATGTTCTAGCGTCTACAAACTATAGGATAGATTTATGTAATTTTTTTTTTTTTTTTTACTAGAAATGGCGGCGATCAGTGATTTTTAGTGGGACTGCGACATTGCGGCGGACAAATCGGACACTAAGTGACACTTTTTGGTGACCAGTGACACTAATACAGTGATATGTGCTAAAAAAAAAAAAAAAACTCTCACTGTACTAATTACACTGGCAGGGAAGGGGTTAACATCAGGGGCAATCAAAAAGTTAAGTGTGCTCCTAGGGAGTGCTTTCTGTGTGGGGGATTACTTAACTGGAGGAAAACAGAGATCCATGTTTCTGCATAGCAGAAACACAAGATCTCCATCTTCTTCTCTTACAGAACGGTGGTCTGCCTTGCTTACATAGGCATACCGCCGTTCTGCCTCTCCTGTCAATGATTGGCAGGTCCTAACGGACACCGCGTCCGCCAGACCCGCTGATTGGCTTCCGCTGGGTCCAATCACAGCGGGATCGGGGTGCCGACGGTGTGCGCCCCAGACCCTATCCATGAAATCAGGTACAAGTACATGATTTCGCGCTGGAGGGCTGCCCTGCCGCAGTATATCTGCGTAGGGCAGTCCTTAAGTGGTTAAAAATTATCTTTTTTAAAAGGTTTTTTTTTTTTGCATTGATACATTTCCCCTACTACAGTACCCGGGCCCCATACCCTTTTTATGGCCAATAACATGCATATAAGCCTTCAAAATGGCGACTTTTGATTTTTCAAGATCGGATCCCATAGACTTTAATAGGGTTCGGGGTTCGGGTCTGAACTTTTGCGATGTTCGAGAAATCTGGCGCGAACCGAACCTGGGGGTGTTCGGCCCATTTCTAATCATTGATCTTACTTGTATTTGTTATAAGTGGAGACTGGTGATAGTATCCGGGATGAGAGCTTAAAGATTAATTCCAGGCATAAAAATTTTTTTGCATAGTTACATTGGGCCAGCTTGGACCAGTTTACCGATGCATGATACACCATACCTGTGGGAAGCTGGTTATCACTGTAGTATCCACCGCTATTCCAGTGATCTCCACTAGCTTCTGGGTCCTGTGCTGAGCAGCTGCCCTGCTTCATTGTGAGCACAGGAGATGGGCCGATCAAGACAGGTGTCATTCAGGGAACACTTTTCATTTTTTTAATTAAGGCAAAACATTCTGTGATTGGATGAAGTGGTCATTGTGACATCACCTCACTGCCTCTCAACCTCGTCCAATCAGGTAACGCAAAGCAATCTCTGAATGGCTACCGTACCGAGCAGCCCGAACTCCTGTGTTCACAGTACAGCAGGGCAGCCGTTTGGCACAGGACCTGGAAGCTAGTGGGGATCACTGGAGTAGCGGTGCCTAATATGCTGATTTGCTGATATTGGAGCAGTGCCTAATACGCTGATTTGCTAATATTGGAGGGGTGCCTAATACGCTGATTTGCTAATATTGGAGGGGTGCCTAATACGCTGATTTGCTAATACTGGAGCGGTGCCTAATACACTGATTTGCAGCATCTAGAGCAGGTGTCTCCAAACTTTCTAAACATAGGGCCAGTTTATTGTCCACCAGACTTTAGGGGGGCTGGACTGTGGCCATTGGGAGTAGAAAAGGTCTGGACCTCAATGGTAAAAACAATGCCCCATCTTTGGTGTCAGTAGGATGAATTGTGTCCCCTCGTTGGTGTCATTGCCCTATTGTTGGTGTCAGTGGGTGAAATTGTGCCCCATCATTAGTGTCATTGGGAGGAATTGTGTTCCATCAATGGTGCCATTAGGCCCATTTTTGGTGTCATTGGGATGCATTGTGTTCCATCATGGGAGTCATTGAGCCCCATTGTTAGTGTCATTGAGAGAAATCGTGTACTATCATTGGTGTCATTGGGAGTAATTGTGTCCCATCATTGGTGCCATTGGCCCTCATTGTTGGTGTCATTAGGAGGAATTGTGCCCCATAATTGGTGTAATTGGCCCTCTGTGTAATTGGGAGGAATAGTACCCCATCATTTGTGTCACTGAGAGAAATTGTGCACCATCATTGGTGTCCTTGGGAGGAATCGTGCCCCTTCATTGGTGTCAGTGGGGGGAATCATGCCCCATTATTGGTATCAGTTAATGAAATAGTGCCCCAAGGGCTTGATAAATACAAGCAAAGGGCCTCATCTGGCCCCACTGGAGACCACTGATCTAGAGGGATCCCACAGTTATGCCGTGGCGGACTTTTCGACCAGACTGGTCCGACGGAACAAATCCGTCGAACAATCCAACTGTGTGTGAGCTTCATCGGACCTGCAGCGGACTTTTTCATTGAAAATCAGACGGACTTTAGATTTGGAAGATGTTTGAACTCCGCCGACCCAGTTCCTATCGAGAAATCTGCTCGTCTGTATGCTAGTCCGACGGACGAAAACCGACGCTAGGGCAACTATTGGCTACTGGCTATGAACTTCCTTATTTTAGTCCGGTCGTACGTCATCACGTATAAATCCGTTGGACTTTGGTGTGATCGTGTGTAGCCAAGTCCGTTTGTTTGAAAGTCCATTGAAAGTATACGTCAAAAGTCCGTCAAAAGACCGTCGGACCTTTGATGCCGAAAAGTCCGCCCGCGTGTACACGGCATTTTAGTATATGTATAGCTACTTTGGCCCAAGCTGGACCAATGTAGCTGTAAAAAATGCCACTAGATTGTTCTTTAGGCTACATTTCCACTATTGCGACCCCAAAGTCGCGCAATTTAGAGTGCGACATTGATGCAACTTTGAGTGCAGCTTTGATCCAACTTTACACTCTCTGGATCAAAGTTGCATCAAAAGTCGCATCAAAGTAGTGCAGGAACCTTTTCAATGTTGTTGATTTTCAAAGTCGGATAGATGGGAATGGGTGCCATTGAAATCAATGGGCTGTGACTTGTCATGCATGACATGTCGCACTAGTGGAAACAGTGCCTTAAGGTGGTTATAAATCCTAAGGCCTCATCGTTCACTGATCGTCCTATTACTGTCAGTATGTTATCACCGGAGCTCATTGTTATTATTTCCATGTTGACACTTCATGCCGCCTACTTGTGGTTTCGCACTTATGTTTGCTTTTTGATAAAGAGACTAAAGGCCTTATCCTTAGCCTACTTCAATATAAATAATCTATATAAAGCACAATAGATAAGACAGCAAACATTGCGGATTTAACTGCTCAAGATTTAGGCATACAAGCTCTGTACTTCGTTGAATCAAATGCAATGGACATCCTAGATTTGGAGTTACTGCTGCCAGTAAATGATCAAATGAACCTACCACCTCTAACCAGGTGACTACGCGTTTCGAGCTGTTTTTTTTCACAAGGCACAGGAGGAAGTTTGTACGTAAGCTATATTGAGAGAGGAGCTCCATCCCTGGGTGGCACATCCATTTAACTCTAAAAGTGTGTATAAAAATAAATAAATTGTACCACATATGTAAAGTTGATCCAGGGAATATCCGATTGCCTCTTAGGGGTTCAGGAAGGAATTTTTTCCCCTGCTGGAGAAAACTGGATCATGCTTTTTTGGGGTTTCTTTCCCTTCCTCTGGATCAACTGTGGGTATAGGATTGTGTATATAGGATTGTATTTTTTTCTTTCTTTCTATTTTTTCCCCCTTTATTGGTTTAACTGGATGGACTTTTTCAACCAGACTAATTATGTAACTATGTAACTAAGTTGTTTTTTTGTTTTTTTTAAGAAATTCACTAGCAAGGTCTAACTAATAATTAGGAAAGAAAATGAAACAAATGTTACTGAAAAAATAGAAGCTGTGGTGCCCGGTGGTAGTTTATTCATGCTTCCTTTCAGATTGTATCAGAATATGTATCGGTCTAAACTGAGGAAAAACATTGTTTTTTTTATATAATTTTGGGGGATATTTATTATAGCAAAAAGTAAAAAACAATGCATTTTTTTCAAAATTGTCACTGTTTTTTTGTTTATAGTGCAAAAAATAAAAAACGAAGAGGTGATCAAATACCACCAAAAGAAAACTCTGTGGGGAAAAAAGGACGTCAGTTTTGTTTGGGTGCAATGTCGCATGACCGCGCAATTGTCAGTTACAGCGGGAAAAAAGGACGTCAGTTTTGTTTGGGTGCAATGTCGCATGACCGCGCAATTGTCAGTTACAGCAACGCAGTGCCGAATCGCAAAAAGTGCTCTGGTCAGGAAGGGGGTAAAATCTTCCGCGGCTGAAGCGGTTAAAGTGGTTGTAAATCCTAAGGCCTCATGCATACTAATAGTCTGCTCAGCTCCCCTGAACGCCTTTTCTCTTGGCAGGAGAAAAGCTGCTTAAAAAAAATGCGCCACAAAGCCATATTTTCCATATGCGTTTAAAGTGGTTGTAAACTAGGTTTGCCAGTTGTACAGTTTTCTCCCGGACAGTCCGGTTTCTGAATGATGTGTTCGGGTTTCCATTCTCTTCAGACCCGGACACATCATTCAAACCGGACTGCACCGGGAGTGACGAGTCTGCTCGCCATCTGATCTGTCTCCCCTCCCGACGGCAGCCTGTTTCAGAATGGCCAAGTATCAGTAGATCAACCCCACCCCCCCCTCATTCTCCACTTTGTATAAATACACACACAAGGGGGAGGAGGGGGGAGCAGGAACACGTGCTGATCGAGGTCTGCACAAAGTTTGCTATGGTCTGTAGATGGACAGGGAGGAGCGGGAGAGAGTGCCTGGGAAGGAGAACTACTTAAAAAAAGTGTAGTGATTGGGGGGTTAAGAGGATATGTGCTGGGAGGGGACGTTTTGGTAGAGGAAGGGACTTATGCTAGGAGTGTGGGTTGGATTTGAAATCCGACAACCCCTTCTAGCACTATCCCTCTCAAAGCACCCCCCCAAGCACATATCTACCCTCTCTGCACTAGCCCTCTCCCTTGACAAAGCACCCTCCAGCACAAATCAGGCCCCCAAGAGCCCCCCCCAGCACATATCCAACCCCCGCTTGCTCTAGCCCTCTCCCTTCTTAAAGTGCCCCCAGCACATATCTTACCCCCACCCCCATCTTGCACTAGCCCAATCCCCTCCCAAAACGCCCCTCCAGCACATATCTGACCCTACCTTGCCAACTGTAGCCCTCTCCCCTCCCCTCCCATAGTACTGCCCCAGCACATATCTGACCCTCCCTTGCTGGCTATAGTCCTCTCCCCTCCGATAGCGCCCCCCAGCACATATCTGACCCTCCCTTGCTAACTCTAGCCCTCTCCCATCCCATAGTGCCCCCCCCGAACACATATCTGACCCTCCCTTGCTAGCTCTTGTCCTTTCCCCTCCGATAGCACCCCCAGCACATATCTGACCCTCCCTTGCTAGCTCTAGCCCTCTCCCCTCCCAAAGCACCCACAGCACATATTTGACCCTCCCTTGCCATCTCTAGCTTTTTCTCCTACCAAAGAATCCCCCTAGCACATATCTGATGCCCCTGCTAACACAAGTCCTCCCCCCTCCCAAAGCACCCCCAGCACATATCAAAGCCCCCCTGCTAGCTCTAGCCCTCTCCCCTCCCAAAACATCCCTCAGCACACATCCACTCTCCCAGCAAGCACTAGCCCTCTCCCCTCCCAAAGCACCCCCAGCATATATCCAAGCCCCTCCCCCCACTGCTCTAGCTCTCTCCCCTCCCAAAGCACCACAAAACATATATTTGACCCCCCTCCTCCAGCACTAGCCCTCTCCCCTCCAAAAGCATCCCCCCAGCACACATCCAACCCCCCTGCAAGCACTAGCCCTCTCCCCTCCCGAAGCACCACCAAGCACATATCTGACTTCCCCCCAACACTACCCCTGACTTCCCCCCAGCACATATCTAACTCCCCCCACTCCCCTGCTAGCACTAGCCCTCTCCCCAGCACAAATCTGACCCCTGCATTTTGTGCATTATTTCTGACCCCCGCATTCCATGCAGAACACTCACAATTCGGCCACATGCACTGTTTGCCATGGCTCGCTATGCGTGCCACATTACTGCTCGCTTTCAGGCCATCAAAAGTGCCCCAGGTCTTTTACAATCTTATAGCTAATACTCCAAAAAAAAAGTTGCCACTAAAGTATTTCGCGTTTGGCTTGAAGAAAAGGTGTCAACCCTATTGTAAACCCTTACAAACCACTTTTTTTACTACAGGTAAGTTTATAATAAGGCTTTCCTGTAGTTACTGTGGATATTTCCTAAATCTGCATGGTTTACAAATTATCCCCTGTATCAGCATGTGCCAACGTCATTGGCACATGCGCACTGAAGCAACGGCTTGTTCGTGCTGTTGCTTCAGCTGACGTGCCGTTACCGGCAGCTCCCGCACGCATTTGCAGGAGTGATGTCATCGCGGCTCCGGCCAATCACAGTGCCGGAGCCCGTGATACCCGGAAATAACTCTGGGAGTCATGTCGCTGGGCAGAGCAGTGTGCCGGGACTGCTGCTGGAGCTTCGATCTAAGGTGAGTATTTCATAATGAGCCAGTATGCTATGCAGGCATCCAACTGTGTGTAGGCTCCATCAGACATTTTTTGTCCGATGGAAAATCTCAAATTTTCCGACAACGGATTTTGTTGTCGGAAAATTTGATATCCAGATCTCAAATTGTGTTTGTCGGAAATTCCGATCATGTGTACACAATTCCGGCGCACAAAATTCCACGCATGCTCGGAATCAAGCAGAAGAGCCGCACTGGCTATTGAACTTAATTTATCTCGGCTCGTTGTACGCGTTCTTGACGTTCGGAATTTCCGACGAGATTTGTGTGACCGTGTGTATGCAAGACAAGTTTGAGCCAACATCCGTCGGAAAAAAAACATGGATTTTGTTGTCGGAATGTGCGATCGTGTGTACGCGGCATCAGACTTCTAAAACATTTTGAAACCCATTTATCATTTTCCTTCCACAATTATGTGTCACTTTGTGTTGGTCTATCATATAAAATCCCAATAAAATACATTTACGTTTTTGGTTGTAACATGACAAAATGTGGAAAATTACAAGGGGTATGAATACTTTTTCAAGGCATTGTATATAAGAAGCATAGTAAGTCAGTAAACTTGGATACATTTGTTACAGCAAGCAATTATTTTTATCTAAATCTGAGGCTGCTAGTAAATGTTCAAATATATTGGAGAAACAGCTTAATACCCCATACACACTATTAGATTTTCTGCAGATTTTTGTCTTCAGGTTTACCAAAACCAAATAATATGGGATATAAAATCCGCCAGGCCCTTGCACTACATGGTTTTGGTAAATCTGAAGACAAAAATCTGCAGAAAATCTAATAGTGTGTATGGGGTCGTAGGAGATAAAAAGTAAGAACATTTCTACAAAAGGGAACTTGACATATAAAGGAAATAGAACACGAATTGTCATTGGTCAAGCTGATATGGGCGGGTGTGTGGTTGTCTTAAATTCACACAAATACAAGAAGAAGCTCTTAGGCAGTTAGCTGATATTGACACTTATGTAACTCTTGAAGGATCCATAGTGAAATACAAGAATTTATTATAATGATTCGTGCAGGAAGGTAAGTGGTTGGGTGCGATTCGTAAGATAAAGTGAGGAGATATTCAAGAATAGATCTTCAATAGTTCTTTGTGTAGGCAGGACCTAATCAGTGTATCCGAAAATTTGAGGGAATCATCAGAAAAGTTATTTACATGCTTTTTATACTGTAGAA
Source organism: Aquarana catesbeiana (assembly GCF_042186555.1). Lineage (NCBI taxonomy): Eukaryota > Metazoa > Chordata > Amphibia > Anura > Ranidae > Aquarana > Aquarana catesbeiana. The sequence continues at coordinate 764,055,378 of NC_133325.1, read as the reverse complement.
ATTGAATAGGCACAAAAATGGCAGTAATATAAATGGCACTACTGTATATGTGTTCATGAAAAAAAGAGTTCTCGAGGACTGCACCTGCACCACATCCCCAAAATACACAAAGACAGAAATGGGATTTTGAAGGTGCAAATTCCAGGAATGGACCACAATCACGATGTATATACTGTATAAAAAAGCTATTTTTATTGAGTATATAAATGTTAAAAAGCAGTATGAAAAAAGCATAACTGTCTCAAAATATGTGTAGTCTTTATCAGAAACCATGTCACATCCAAAGATAATTTATAGATAATTGTATGTGAGGATTTAACAATCTGAATAACTGAATGTAAATCATAATCATAACGTATTGTTCCTGATGTGGAATTCACATATATGTTCTGATCATGATTTACATTCAAGTTTTAACGTGTGCATTGTGTCTTTACTCACTTTTTTACACTTTTTTGGTGAATGGGTAGGGGTACTATGTACCCCATACTCATTTACATTGGGGGGAGGGTGGGATCTGGGGGGGTTCCAGATTCTGCTAAGCCCCCCCCCCCCCGCCTGCAGACCCCCACAACCAACGGCCAGGGTTATGGGGAAGAGGCAGGGCTGGTGCAAGGATTTTTGACACCCTAGGCAAAACCTAATTTTGTTGTCCCCGTTGGCTCCACCCCTTTACCCTGCCCATGTGACAGGAGGTGGCGCTTTACAGGAAGCATCGGCTCAGCTTCCTCTAGTGCTGACTCCAGTGCTGCACTGCGCCTCTAATTAGTTAGTTAGTTGCATTCTTCAGCCTGGAGAGCATGCAGACGTGGAGGGAAACCAGTGGCATGGCACCCCTAGGCAGCAGTGCGCCCTAGGCAGTTGCCTAGTTTGCCTGGTGGCAGCACCAGCCCTGGGAAGAGGACCTTGTCCACATCAACATGGGGACAAGGTGCTTTGGAGTGGAAGGAAGGTTAGGAAGGGGCATATCTTAGAGATGTTGTGGAGGTTGAGGCGGCAAGCTTTAGACAGCGATTGGATGTGGGGCCGAAAGGATAGTTCAGAGTCCAGAACTACACCTAGGACCATGGCATGGGGGGACGGGTTGATAGTTGAGCCGTTGATTTTGACAGAGAAATCAGGGGAAGAGGCACCTGGGGGAGGAAATATCATGGATAGGTTGAGTTTGAGGAAGTGATGTGACATCCAGCCTGATATGTCTGTTAGTAAGTAGGTGATGTGTGAGGAGACAGATGGAGTGAGCTGGGGGATGGAGAGATAGATTTGGGTGTCGTCAGTGTAGAGATGATATTGAAAACCATGGGAGGCAATCAAGTGACCCGGGGGGGGAGTGTATATTGAGAAAAGGAGAGGTCCAACAACAGAACCTTGAGGGACGCCGATGGAGAAAAGAAGAGGAGGAAGTAGAGTTGTAAGTGACACTGAGGGTGTTGTGGGATAGGTAGGATGAGAACGAGCAAAGAGTACGGTCATGTAGACAAAAAGAGTGCAGTTTTTTGAGGAGAAGGGGGTGGTCTGCTGTGTCAAAGGTAGCAGAGAGGACCAGGAGAAGTAGTAGAGAATAGTGTCCGTTGGTTTTAGCTGTTAGTAGGTCGTTTGTAAATTTAAGCAGATTAAGCACATTTTCTGTGAAGTGTTGAGGGTGAATTCCGTTAATAATGTTGTTAAGATTGGTGGGGTCCAGTGAGGGCTTTTTAAGGATAGGGGTGACTAGCGCATGTTTTAGAGAGTTGGGGAAGATGCCAGAATAGAGGGAAAGGTTGAAAATGTGAGTTAGAGCGTGTAGAATAGACTCTGAGGGTGAGCGCAGCATTTGCGAAGGAGCAGGATCCAGGGGGCAGGTGGATAGATGGGTGTTAGAAAAAAAGTTTATGAACCTTGTTTATACTAGCAGGGTTAAATGAGGAAAGTAATGATTGTACCTGTTGACATGGGGTGTTGTGTGGGGGAGGTTTCTGCGCTTTGTTGGTCTCCTCACAAATGTATCAATCTTATTTTTGAAGTGATCGGCGATCTCAGGGATGTTGAAGTAGCTGAGAATGATTGTGGGGATTTCAGAAGAGAGGAAGTATGGTACCCAGGCAGAGAAGCCATCCAGGAAGGTTGATACTGGTCCAGGGGGCCAGTAGATGACAGCAATTCTTAGAGAAAAGGGAGGAAATAGGCTGTTTCAATGTGCCTCAAAAGAAGAGAGTGTTAGAGGGAGATGGGTGAAGTACCTGATAAGTGCTGCATGAGGCTAGAAGGATTCCCACTCCCTCTCCCTTCCGTCCACTTGGTCCGGGGGAGTGAGTCCAGGGAAGGCTACCATGGGAGAGTGAAGCAGGAGAAGTAGTGTCGGATTCATGAAGCCAGGTTTCAATAATGGCAAGTAGGTTAAAGGAATTTGTGATAAAGAGGTTATGGAGGGTGGTGAGGTTGTTACAGACAGATTGGGCTTTCCAGAGGGCACAGGAGAAGGGTAGGCTGGTTTTGGGAAGAAGAGGCATAGAGCCTAAGTTCTGTGGGTTGCGGCTGCTGCCAGAGGGGGTAGGGAGATGGGAGCGTCGGGCAAAGACAGATGATGGAAGCCCAGGGTATGGGAATATGTCACCAGAGGTGACATATCCCCATAGCACTGGAACAATCCAAATCCTTATGGCTGTGAATCCCAAGATAGATTGTAACATAGGTAGTGGCAGACTGGAACAGTCTTCATGGCTGGGGGCCATTGATTAAATTACAGCACAGAATAGAAGCTCTACTCACAAAACCTGGAACATGATCAGTCCATAGGTGCAGCCGCTTGGAGAGTAGTCTAGCATCCAGTCCAGGAAGTGCTCCAGGGGAAAAAAGCCCCCTGAAGCTCTCCAGGGCTATGGACTATTTATCAGCTTCCCCAGCCACCATCTGGGCACACCTCCCCAGGGATTGGCTAGGCTCTGCTCAAAATTCAGGCTGGTAATTCAAAATCCCCCTCCCTAAACTCTAGAAACTTCTTCTAGAGGCAGGGGGGAGCAATCGAACTCCCAACCTGTGAAGCTCTGAACAGACCAGAGTAAACAATCACTGCTCCTCTGATTACAGAAAGAGCCAAAAACGAAATTTAAATAGCATCCTAACTAGGAGGGTGCTACATCTACTACAATAGATTCACATGCAGATCTGAAATACAGTGTGAACATAATCTTGTGTGTGAAAATAATCCTGCATAAACACATGCAAAATCACACGAAAATCGCATGAAATTTACATGCATGCAGTATATTGTACCATTTCATAGTCCTGACTGCTGCACTGTATACGCTATGTTCCTGGTGCCCAACCTGTAGCCTGGGCCCCTGCACACAATAGTCTGTGTTGCCTTATTTCCCTGTTTAATAGTGATTTCTATCAGTCTCATGTAATACAGTTGTGCTCATAAGTTTACATACCCTGGCAGAAATTATGATTTCTTGACCATTTTTCAGAGAATATGAATGATAACACAAAAACATTTATTTCAGTCATGGTTAGTGTTTGGCTGAAGCCATTCATTACCAATCAACAGTGTATACTCTTTTTAAATCATAATGACAACAGAAACTACCCAAATGACCCTGATAAAAAGTTTACATACCCTGGTTATTTTGGCCTGATAACATGCACACCAGTTGACACAAATGGGTTGGAATAGCTATTAAAAGTAACCATCCTCACCTGTGATCTCTTTCCTTGTAATTAGTGTGTGTGTATAAGTAAATGTAAAAAGTGATCCCTCGCGCTACTAAGTGAACAATATCTAACTAACTTATGGTGTGAAAATGCTGCTAGATCTAAAGTGAACACAATGCACAAAAAAGTATAACAAAGAGGGTAGTGATGTGCGCAATTTCCTACAGTGGTAAATTCTAAAATACTAGTAAATGCAATAATATAGTCCAATAAAGTGAAACGCAAACAAAATTCCCCAAAAAAGTAAAATTGTTCTTCTGAAAAGTGATAACAAGTTCTTCTTAATATATAAGCCTTCACAAAAGCTGAATGCTCACAGAGCACTTACCTCCATTAAGAGGATAGAAAGCCTTGAAAGTGTCCTTTAGTGGGAATGGGTACGCGGTGAGACTCCAGTTGTACCGGGAGATGTTTTCAGGGTGCTAGTAATATCCAACTAGGCTGTAGTCTCACTACACTGATGGTTCGCTGTTCCTTCAGATCCTGTAGTGACTGGATACCACTCCGGTTCCGACCATTAGAGGAAATATAAAAGAAAGCCTCCCATAGTGTAGTATACAAAACAAATCAATTTATTGAAATGCCAAGTGAATCCTTACATAAAAGCTGAAAAAAAGCAGGCAATTGCAAAACACGATATTTACGTCACTTACGGTTCGTTACACCATCCGACCACGCCCTACGCATTACGTCACGGCATGGTGTGTGTATAAGGCCACGTTCACACTGGTATGACATTACAGTCGTGCCACTTTGGATCTGACTTTGCCCTGTGACTTGAAGTCCGTCATGTGTCCGACTTGAATGAACAGAGATCTGACTTTGATCCCTGACAATACCAGGCATGTCAACAGGTGTCTGGTATGAATCTTTAGGGGGAACCCCACGCTCAATGTAAAAAAAAAAAACCCCCACGCCAAAAAACGGAGATAGGGTCCCCCCAAAATCCACACCAGTCCCTTATCTGAGCACACAGCCCGGCAGGCCAGGAAAGGGGATGGGGACGAGAAAGCGCCCCCCCCAAACTGTACCAGGCTGCATGCCCTTAACATGGGGGGGTGCTTTGGGACAGCTAAAACCAACGGACACTATTCTGTACTACTTCTCCTGGTCCTCTCTGCTACCTTTGACACAGTGGACCACCCTCTCTTCCTCAAAAAACTGCACTCCTTTTGTCTACGTGGCTACACTCTCTCTTCACTGGTTCTCATTCTACCTATCCCACCACGCCCTCAGTGTCACTTACAACTCTACTTCCTCTTCTTCCTTTCTCCATTGGCGTCCCTCAAGGTTCTGTTGTTGGATCTCTCCTTTACTCAATATACACTTCCCCCCTGGGTCAGTTGATTGCCTCCCATGGTTTTCAATATCATCTCTACACCGACGACACCCAAATCTATCTCTCCATCCCCCAGCTCACTCCATCTGTCTCCTCGCACATCACCAACTTACTAACAGACATATCAATCTGGATGTCACATCACTTCCTCAAACTCAACTGTCATGGACAGGTGTAACCAGATTGTGTGGACTGCAAAGAGGAAACCAAAACGCATGTAAAGTGAAATAAGAATAATGTTTATTTAAGATAAGTGATATAAATAAACAAACACCCCAAATACAAATAGTGCTCAACCAACCAACAGAAACCCACAGACAACAGATAATATATACAGCCAAAGGGAAGTACCAAAATCAAACACGTAAGCCAGGACAGGGTCATACACAGGGAGTCAGCAACTGAACAAGGGCAGGATAGGAGAGGGAGATAATGGATGGGATATGGATACAAGGGAATAGGAACACAGGAGGGACGGAATCAGGATGGGATCGGATACAGGCTCAGGAGCAGGCTCAGGTTCAGATACAGGTTGCAGGATACGGGATAACAGGTCAGGGCACAAGGAAGAAAGATACCAAGGCAAGCCTATGAGGGCTTGCCGGGTATTTATAAGGCTGTGGTAATTGACCTCATGTCACAGCTGATCGCAGAGTGTGCTGTTTGCTCCACACTGCCGGAGTGCACCCGCTGGTGGACACCGGTAGTACGGCCCAAGGATGCAACAGTGCCACCAGCAGGAGAGACCTCTTACTGCAGGTCCCAGGTGTTGGAAGACACCCGCTGATGGACACTGGTACTGCGATCCAAGAGGCCGATAGCACCACCAACGGGTAAACCCTCTCATGACAGTACCCCCCCCTAAAGGAGCGGCCTCCGGACGCTCTAACAAGGTGCAATTGTCCAAAGTTCATGACCTCCATCCGAACAGATAAGGGCACATCAGGCTGGGCATCGGGTACATCAAACTGGACAGTGGGTACGTCTGAGAAGACAGCGGGCACATCCGAGCAGGCAGCGGGAACATCCGAGATGACAGCAGGCACATCCGAGATGACAGCGGGCACATCCGAGATGACAGCGGGCACATCCGAGATGACAGCGGGCAGGAACATACCAAGCTGGGCAGCGGGCACTTCGAGCTGGACAGCAGGCGTATCAGGCTGGGCAGCAGGCACGGGCACTTCGAGCTTGGCAGCAGGCGCTTCGAGCTGGGCAGCAGGCACATCAGGCTGGGCAGCGGGCATGGGCACTTCGAGCTGGGCAGCAGGCACATCAGGCTGGGCAGCAGGCATGGGCACTTCGAGCTGGGCAGCAGGCACATAAGGCTGGGCAGCAGGTATGGGCACTTCGAGCTGGCCAGCAGGCGCATCAGGCTGGGCAGCGGGCACGGGCACTTCGAGCTTGGCAGCAGGCACTTCGAGCTGGGCAGCAGGCACATCAGGCTGGGCAGCGGGCATGGGCACTTCGAGCTGGGCAGCAGGCACATCAGGCTGGGCAGCGGGCATGGGCACTTCGAGCTGGGCAGCAGGCACATCAGGCTGGGCAGCAGGCATGGGCACTTCGAGCTGGGCAGCAGGCACATCAGGCTGGGCAGCGGGCATGGGCACTTCGAGCTGGGCAGCAGGCACATCAGGCTGGGCAGCGGGCATGGGCACTTCGAGCTGGGCAGCAGGCACATCAGGCTGGGCAGAAGGCATGGGCACTTCGAGCTGGGCAGCAGGCACGTCAGTCTGGGAAGCTGGCACATCAGTCTGGGAAGCTGGCACATCAGTCTGGGAAGCTGGCACTGAGACATCAGGCTGGAAGGCAGGCACAGGGACAATAGACTGGGAAGCTGGCACATCAGACTGGGAAGCTGGCACATCAGACTGGGAAGCTGGCACATCAGACTGGGAAGCTGGCACATCAGACTGGGAGGCAATCTTCAAGACATCAGGCTGGAAGGCAAGCTGCAAGACATCAGGCTGGGAAGCTGGCACATCAAACTGGGAAGCTGGCACATCAGACTGGGCAGCTGGCACATCAGACTGGGCAGCTGGCACATCAGACTGGGAAGCTGGAACATCAGACTGGGAAGCTGGAACATCAGACTGGGAAGCTGGAACATCAGACTGGGAAGCTGGAACATCAGACTGGGAAGCTGGAACATCAGGCTGATAGGCAGGCATCAAGACATCAGACTGGGAAGCTGGAACATCAGACTGGGAAGCTGGAACATCAGGCTGGGAAGCTGGAACATCAGGCTGGGAAGCTGGAACATCAGGCTGGGAAGCTGGAACATCAGGCTGGGAAGCTGGAACATCAGGCTGGGAAGTGGGAGCAGGTTGGGTTACTGGCAGGATTGTGTGAGTGGGGAAGAACTTCCGTTTCTTCTTTGGCTTAACTGCTGGAGATCTGTAGGTGGCTGTAGGACTGTAGACAGGAGGTGAGGCATACTGAAAGGAAGGGCTGGGATATGGCAAGTAAGGGGGAACAGCGGCCAGAGGAAGTTCTTGTGGGGAAGTTGCAGGTATTAGAGAAGAGGCAGGTGGGTTAAATGCAGGATAGGTGCAGGAAGTAGAAACAGGGCATTGATACTTGGTGGGGAGCAGGGTATATTGGACTGCAGCTGAGGTTGCCAGGGGTGATGGGAGAAAGGACATCTGAGCAGGCAGGTGTTTAGTAGCAGGTCTGGTTTGTGGAGAGCTGACAGAAGCTGGGCATAACATGTCTGACCATGCCTGAAGTACAGGTAGCACAAAAGTGGGCTCACATTCCCTCTGTCTGACCAGCGACTGCACTTCATCTATACAATCTTTCAACAACTGTTTGGGACAAACCGAATAATGCTCAAAAAAGGATGCAGAGTCATCCTCCAACAGCCATACTAAGGACGCAACCTGGTTAATGCTGAAGGGGGGAGAAAAGTCATCATGGCCCTTTGGGATACAAGGCAGAGCCAGCTCTGTACACATTCCAATCAAAGGCTGAACATCCTCAAACCGTATACTGCCCTGATCGACCACAGAGTGAGCTAAACGGATAATCTCCAGCAGCTGATCACTGGACCAACCTTCCAATGTCTGGCGGAGATATTCAGAACTCTCTGTTGCCAGCAGAGCATAATAAACAATTATATCTGAATTCATCCCAGCAAGGTGAAACAGAACCAAGATGGTTCCCCTGTGCAGCCACTTCTGGTCAGAGATGGCCTTGGTATACTGTCATGGACAGGTGTGACCAGATTGTGTGGACTGCAAAGAGGAAACCAAAACGCATGTAAAGTGAAATAAGAATAATGTTTATTTAAGATAAGTGATATAAATAAACAAACACCCCAAATACAAATAGTGCTCAACCAACCAACAGAAAACCACAGACAACAGATAATATATACAGCCAAAGGGAAGTACCAAAATCAAACACGTAAGCCAGGCCAGGGTCATACACAGGGAGTCAGCAACTGAACAAGGGCAGGATAGGAGAGGGAGATAATGGATGGGATATGGATACAAGGGAATAGGAACACAGGAGGGACGGAATCAGGATGGGATCGGATACAGGCTCAGGAGCAGGCTCAGGTTCAGGTTCAGATACGGGATACGGGATACGGGATACGGGATACGGGATACGGGATACGGGATACGGGATACGGGATACGGGATACGGGATACGGGATACGGGATACGGGATGTCAGGGCACAAGGAAGAAAGATACCAAGGCAAGCCTATGAGGGCTTGCCGGGTATTTATAAGGCTGTGGTAATTGACCTCATGTCACAGCTGATCGCAGAGTGTGCTGTTTGCTCCACACTGCCGGAGTGCACCCGCTGGTGGACACCGGTACTACGGCCCAAGGATGCAACAGTGCCACCAGCAGGAGAGACCTCTTACTGCAGGTCCCAGGTGTTGGAAGACACCCGCTGGTGGACACTGGTACTGCGATCCAAGAGGCCGATAGCGCCACCAACGGGTAAACCCTCTCATGACATCAACCTATCCAAAACCAAATTCATGATATTTCTTCCCCCACGTGCCTCTTCCCCTGATTTCTCTGTCAAAATCAACGGCTCAACTATCAACCCATTCTCCCACGCCACGGTCCTAGGTGTAATTGTGGATTCTGCACTATCCTTTTTGCCCCACATCCAATCGCTGTCCAAAGCTTGCCGTCTCAACCCCTGCAACATCTCCAAGATGTGCCCCTTCCTAACCTTCCTTCCACCCCAAAGCACCTTGTCCCCATGTTGATGAGGACAAGGGCCTCTTCCCGACAACCCGTTGGTTGTCGGGGTCTGCGGGCAGGGGGCTTATCGGAATCTGGAAGCCCCCTTTAACAAGGGAGCCCCTAGATCCTGGCCCCTTACCATATGTGGACGAGTATCCCTACCCATTCACCTGAAAAAAAAGTGCACACAGCACACAGGGTGTTAAAGTAATTTATTAAGGCAGCTCCGGTGTCTCTTCCGACTTCTTCTCCCCTCTCTGGGTCTTCTCCCATCTCCGGGTATTCTTCACTCTCTTTCCGGTTCTTCTCCCTCTGTCCACTGTCTTCTGCCTGGGTCTTTTCCTCTATCTTCTTGCTCTTTTGCTGGGTCTTCTCCGCTGTCTTCTCCCTCTGTTCTTCTTCTGATGTTGACTCAATGCTCTCTCCTGCTCTAATGCTGGGTGCGCGATGTGCCACTACTTATATTGGCATGGGGCAGGGTCATCGTGTTATGTCATCCGGAGGCCCCACCCCTTATGTCATCACCACCCAGGTACAATGTACCCCATACTTATTCACATAGGGTGGGTATCTGGGATCTGGGGGCCCCCTTGTAAAAGTGGGCTTCTAGATTCCGATAATCCTGCCGCCCGCAGACCCCGACAACCAACGGCCAGGGTTGTCAGGAAGAGGCCCTTGTCCTCATCAACATGGGGGCAAGGTGCTTTGGGGTGGGGGGGGCAAGGCCCCCCATGTTGAGGGCATGCGGCCAGGTACGGTTCAGGAGGGGGGTGCGCTCGTTCGTCCCCACCCCCTTTCCTGACCTGCCGGGCTGTGCGCTCAGATAAGGGTTTGGTATGGATTTTGGGGGGAACTCCCACGCCATTTTTCGGCAGGGGGGTTCCCCTTAAAATCCATACCGGACTGAAGAACCTGGTATGTTCTTGAAGGGGGGAACCCATGCGTTTTTTTTTTTTTAATTTGGCATGGAGTCCACCTTCAAGATCATCAGAGCACTAGTTGCGCGCCAAAGTCGGATCAGTTAAGATGGCGATCCGACTTTGATCCGACTTCAGTGATATTCAATGGGCTGAAGTAGGATCAAAGTCGGACCAAAGTAGTGCAGGGAGCATTTTCAAAGTCGGACCGACTTGTGTCGGACCAGTTAAGACGGCTCCCATAGGGAAACATTGATTTTCATGTTATGCGAAATGAGCTCCCAATGTCGGAGCATTTTTCATACAAGTGTGAACCCAGCGTAAAAGGTCAATGAGTTTCTGGACTCCTGACAGACCCTTGCATCATTCATCCAGTGCTGCACTGACATTTCTGGATTCTGAGTCATGGGGAAAGCAAAAGAATTGTCAAAGGATCTACTGGAAAAGGTAGTTGAACTGTATAAAACAGGAAAGGGCTATAAAAAGATATCCAAGGAATTGAGAATGCCAGAGAGCCAATGGCTGTGCTGCTATCAATCTATCCAATCAAGAGCCGGGACCCCGTGGAGAAAGGGACAGCGCTTCCCTGCCGAGGAGATGAAGGGGCTCAGGTAAGTAAAACTGGGGGGGGTGGCAAGGGGGCCGGTGACTGCCAGGTGTTTTTTCACCTTAATGCATAGGATGCATTAGGTGAAAAAACACGAGGGTTTACAACCCCTTTAAGAGCTGGGGTATGTAAACTTTTGATCAGGGTCATTTGGGTAGTTTATGTTGAAATTATTATTTAAAAAGAGTAAACACGGTTGATTGATAATAAATGGCTTCAAAAAGAAAAGTTTTTGTGTTATCATTTATATTCTCTGAAAAATGACCAATAAATCATAAATGCTGCCAGGGTATGTAAACTTATGAGCGCAGCTGTATGTCTTCAGTCTATGAATGTCTCCTGAAGCATGTTCCCAATCTCCAACAACTCCTATTGCATGCTCACTGTCTCTGACCATCTCTTATATTTTGTCTGCAGTCTCTGACCATCTCTTGTAGGACCGAGACAAGGGGTGGGTGCCCTGGGTGGTAGAGGATTTGTGCTACAAGGGGTGAATTTTAATTGGGGGTGGGGGGGTGTAATTGTGCTGGGGGCATATGTGAAATGAGAGGATTTGAGCTAAGCATGCAGATTAGTGTTTGTTTTCTTGAGGGGAGGGGATTTTTGCTGACACATAATGCTCTCTTCATCTTGGGGGAGGCTCAATTTGGCATGTTCACCCCAGGCTCTAGATGACCTTGTCCCAGAACTGATTTATTGTATAACGTTTGAAGTCTTTGACTATCTCTTGTATCATGCCTGCAGTCTCTGACCATCTCTTCTATCATGTCCTCAGCCTTTGACCATCTCTTGTTTCATTTCCGCAGTCTTTGGCCATCGGTTGTAATATACCCACAATCTCTGACCATCTCTGGTATTATGTCTGCAATCTGTGACAATCAATTTTATCAAGTCTGCAGTCTCTGACCATCTGTTGTTGAATGCTCATAGTCTCTGACCATCTGTTGTATTACATCCACAGTCTCTGACCATCTGTTGTAGTATGCCCACAATCTCTGACCATCTCTGGTATCATGTCTGCAGTCTCTGACCATCTCTTGAATCATGCCCATTGCTGAGTTGAGTTGCATCTTGATATAGCGCGGTCATTTACCCCACAGGGTCCCAATGCGCTTACAAACACATATACACATACTAGGGCCAGTTTATAGACAGGATCTGATTAACCTACCAGCATGTCTTTGGAATGTGGGAGGAAACCAGAGTACCCGGAGGAAACCCACGCAAGCACAGGGAGAACATGCAAACTCCAGGCAGATTTGAACCAGCGACCCTATTGCTGCTAGGTGAGAGTGCTAACCACTACACCACTGTGCTGCCCATCTTTGACTATATCCTGTTGTGTATGTAGCACCCTCTTAGATAGGTTGCTAGTTGGTAGGAAAATGTAGCTTTTGGCTGGGAGGTAGTTAGCCCAGTTTTGATTTGTATAGTCGTGCCCTTAGTTCTTCCCTAAGCTCAGTGGGGTTTTAATCTTTCACTGTTGCCAGTAGGTATCACTGGCACTACTGGCTAAAGTATGAGGTGCCAGACTAATATTCATAACTCATATTTCCCCCAGCCATCCTAGCAGTGGCAGCTGGTGCTCAAAATTTTTGGAGTGGGCGCAAACAAACTGAAAAATACTGAAACCCCCCCATTAATTGCAGCCACTTGTGCCCATCAAATGCAGCCATAGTGCCCTTCAAACACAGTCACTTGTGCCCATCATATGCAGCCACTTCTGCCCATCATATGCAGCCATTGTGCCCATAAAACGCAGCCACTTGTGCCCATCAAACGCAGCCACTTGTGCCCATCAAATGCAGCCACTGTGCCCATCATATGCAGCCACTTGCCCATCTAATGCAGCCACTTGTGCCCATCAAACACAGCCACTTGTGCCCATCAAATGCAGCCACTGTGCCCATCATATGCAGCCACTTGCCCATCTAATGCAGCCACTTGTGCCCATCAAACGCAGCCACTGTGCCCATCAAACGCAGCCACCTGTTCCTATCAAATGCTGCCACTTGTGCCCATCAAATGCAGCCACTGTGCCCATCAAATGCAGCTACTTGCCCAGAAAATGCAGCTACCTGTGCCCATCAAATGCCACCACTTGTGCCCATCAAATGCAGCCACCTGTGCCCATCAAATGCAGCCACTTGTGCCCATCAAATGCAGCCACTTGTCCATCAAATGCAGCCACTTGTGGCCATCAAATGCCGCCACTTGTACCCATCAAATGCAGCCACCTGTACCCATCAAATGCAGCCACCTGTGCCCATCAAATGCAACCACTTGTGCCCATCAATTGCAGCCACTTGTCCATCAAATGCAGCAACTTGTGCCCATCAAATTCCGCCACTTGTGTCTATCAAATGTAGCCACCTGTGCCCATCAAATGCAGCCACTTGTGCCCATTAAATGCAGCCATTTGTGCCCATCGAATGCAGCCACTTGTCCATCAAATGCAGCCACTTGTGCCATCAAATGCCACCACTTGTGCCCATCAAATGCAGCCACCTGTGCCCATCAAATGCAGCCACCTGTGCCCATCAAATGCTGCCACTTGTGCCCATCATATGCAGCCACCTGTACCCATCAAATGCAGCCACCTGTGCCCATCAAATGCAACCACTTGTGCCCATCAATTGCAGCCACTTGTCCATCAAATGCAGCAACTTGTGCCTATCAAATTCCGCCACTTGTGTCTATCAAATGTAGCCACCTGTGCCCATCAAATGCAGCCACTTGTGCCCATTAAATGCAGCCATTTGTGCCCATCGAATGCAGCCACTTGTCCATCAAATGCAGCCACTTGTGCCATCAAATGCCACCACTTGTGCCCATCAAATGCAGCCACCTGTGCCCATCAAATGCAGCCACTTATGCCCATTAAATGCAGCCACATGTGCCATCAAATGCAGCCACTTGTCCATCAATTTCAGCCAACTGTGCTCTTTAAATGCAGCCACTGTGCCCACCCCCACTCCCGGGGTTTGCGGCTCTGGCTGCATCATCCCCACGCAGATCGCGGCTTTGGCACGGGTGCTTCAAAATTCACCACCCCCTCCCACCCCCATCATAGGAATCCATGCATCTGGCACCCTGAAAGGGGCCAGGCGCATGGACGGGGGGGCGGCGCTCGTGCGCCCACAGTGCACAGGCCGCCACTGCATCCCAGTAGAAGATTCAGGCTACTATAGCATGATGGGGGAGGGTATAAATATTTGAGGAAGCCATATGGTAGCTCTCTTGCCTCAGGATGAAGCCTGGAGACTTTACCCTTGAGGAGCCAGTCTACTATCACTTCACTATAAGGCATCAGGAAGTTAAGGCTGGGTAGCTATTCCCTGGCCTCATCAGTAAAAGACTGTTTGCTGATTTGTGTGATGTTTGTTGCTGCAAAGAATAAGAGCCAGTGTAGCTTTATTGGGTGCAGCTCAGTAAATTATAAACAAATATATACCGCGCTGTCTATTAAAGAAATCAAACACAAATTAAAAAAAAAAACTAAAGCAGCCAGCACAGCAGTGGATAAAGTTGCAAAAATGACAAATTGGGTGAAATGTGCAGCGCTTATGTGATCATATAAAACATAACAAATAATATGAGTACAGAAAACGTGAATAATAAATGATGTGCTCAAAAATACTCCAGTCCTCTATTATGACATTTTTTTGGACATCACATGTCCAAGTTCCTCTGTTTATAGACATGAGGTCTATAAACAGAGGAACTTGGACATGTGATGTCCAAAAAAAAGTCAGTGACAAACTTCAAACATGTGTGATGATAATCCTCAACCTCAATTTGATTGAACTCAAATAGGTGTACACCTAGTGAATCAATCAAGCTTTGTGGTATAATATACCAAGGGGATCAGATGCTCTATCCAGATATGACCTCCAGATGGACCTCCGAACAGGTGTAAGGTATGGATGGACTCAGTAGATATAGGCAGTCAGCCCCATCATTAAAAGAAAGAGGAAGGCATATGGCGTAACTCTGTATGGAAATTTTAATACACAAAAAGCAAAGGAAATACACTCACGTGTTTAGCAGTAAAATCAAGTGCTTGTATAAAAGAAGACAGTGGTCTCCAAGTTCCTCTGTTTATAGACATCACATGTCATAATAGAGGACTGCTTGGAGTATTTTTGAGCACATCATTTATTATTCACGTTTTTTTGTACTCATATTATTTGTTATGGTTTATATGATCACATAAGCGCTGCACATTTCACCCAATTTGGGTGCAGCTCACACAGTGCTCCCCAATCTGATCTTTCCTTCCAGCCTCAGTAGTCAAGGAGTGTTACTTTCAAGTCAGGGAAGTTGATGATCTCTTCTTTGAAACTCAGCATTAAAATTTAAAAAGACATCTTCTAGACTGGTCACTGGGTTGGTGTGCATGGAGTCACTTGCTGGTAGGCTTTACTCAATCATCATCTGTGTGACTGTATATCTGTCACATTCTATCATCATCAATCAACGGGTACCACTACGTGTATCAACTCTCTATGATAATGAATATTCACTGAACTTTATGTGATGTTGGGGGCCACACTTGAGGCACCCCATAGCAAGAAAGTTGACCACCACTGCTCTAGATAATCGCATCTCGTCTATCATAATCCTAGAATCTACGAGTATAAACTTTTTTCCTTTTACTGTTGGGTCATGGAAGCTTTTTAAAAGAATATACCGGGTCCTGGTTTTACAAAGACTGAGGACCACTGCACTAAGGGATGGGGTCAAAATCCACAGAAAACGAACGGAGCACCAAACCAGTTGTCAAGAGTTCAAAAGAGCTAACCCAAATGTTTTTATTGTATGAGGAAATAAATTCAGTGTTTCAAATTGGTGTGGTCCTTCATTCTTTTTTTATGTGAGTCTTGACCTATTCTTCTCTTACTAAGAACATTTTAGGACAGACATTGAAGTGATCAGCGGTCACTACTCACAGTTTGATTTTGACTGCCACAGGATTTTAATTTTAACGGGTTTAACGTTTTTTGTTGTCATTTTGAAAAAAGTATGAGGTTAATAAACATATACAGGTGTATCTAAAAAAAAATGAATATCATCAAAAAGTTAATTTATTTGGGTAATTCAATTCAAAAAGTTAAACTCTATTATATAGATTCATTACACACAGAGTGATATATTTCGAGCATTTATTTCTTTTAATTTTGATGATTATGGCTTACAACTAGTGAAAAACCTAAAATTCAGCATCTCAGAAAAGTAGAATATTACATAAGACCAATAAAAAAAGGATTTTTAATACAGAGATAGTACAGAGATTTTTGGTTTACAGAAAAGCATGTCCATGTACAGTATAGTATGCACTCAATACTTGGTCGGGGCTCCATTTGCATGAATTACGGCATCAATGCGGCGTGACATGGAGTGGATCAGCCTATGGCACTGCTGAGGTGCTATGGAAGCCCAGGTTGCTTTGATAGCAACCTTCAGCTTGTCTTCAGTGTTGGGTCTGGTGTCTCTCATCTTCCTCTTGACAATACCTCACAGATTCTCGATGGGGTTTAGGTCAGGGGAGTTTGCTGGCCAATCAAGCACAGTGATACCATGATCATTAAACCAGGTACTGGTAGTTTTGGCAGTGTGGTCAGGTGCCAAGTCCTGCTGGAAAATTAAATTAGCACCTCCATAAAGCTGGTCAGCAGAGGGGCGCATGAAGTGCTCTAGAATTTCCCGGTACAGGGCTGCGCTGACTTTGGACTTGATAAAACCCAGTGGACCAACACTGGTTGATTTACTAAAGGCAAATAGACTGTGCACTTTGCAAAGTGCACTTGCACTCTGCAAGTGCAGTTGTTCCAGAACTTAGTAAATCAGGTAAAGCTGCACTTCGCAAGAGTACCCAATTACATGTAAGGGAAATAAAAAAACAGCAATTTTTCCGTCTCACGATTGGATGATGGAAGTCAGAAGAGCTTCTGCTCATTTACTATGCTTTGGAGCAAAGTGCACAGTCTATTTGTCTTTAGTAAATCAACCCCTATGTGTAGCTGCTCCAGATTCTGTCTGCTCCAATTTTAGTAAATTCCACCCCGTGAGTCTAAAATATTGAACTTTTTCACAATATTCTAATTTTCTGAGATACTGAATTTGGGGTTTTCACTAGCTGTAAGCCATAATCATCAAAATTAAAAGAAAGAAATGCTTGAAATATATCACTCTGTGTGTAATGAATCTATAATATATGACTTTCACTTTTTGAATTGAATTACTGAAATAAATAAACTTTTTAAAGATATTCTAATTTTATGAGATGCACCTTTATAAGCTGTGGTCTTGCTTATTTCAAGATAACTTACTTAATAATTTTTATTGGGTGAGGTCCTCTATATATAATTTTGCAATCTGTTATTCATGCATACAGTATTTTTCTCAGCAGTCATGGCTCTGTAGTTTAGGAATGCATTTCCTCATATTTCTGAGCAAACCACCATGAAGCACTAGTGGGGCAAGAAGACAGTTCACATAACTTTTCGGTCACCTTACTGTCAAGGTCTGCTGTTGGAGATTGCATATCTGCTTTATTTTTCAGTTTTGTTTCAGTGGTCCATTGCGGGAGGGCAGAAGAAGTGTGAGCGTGTGCCCTGTATGCCCAAGATTTGGAGTTTTCACTGAGCCTGCAGCATTAATTAGGCTGGCGAACATAGCAGGTAAGTTGCCTTCTAAACCAGGGTGGTGATTGGGATATTTTTTTTTTTAAACTAGTGGTATGCTGTAATGAAGTTTTGGTGAATACATAAATGCATTGTTTCCTTTTTATGAATCTGGAGTGTAGCTTTGATAAAAGACCAGGTCTGGAACAAGGAAGGGGGGCAGGAGGGGCCGGCGAGGGAGAGAGGGATGTTGCTGATCAATGAGCACCCCATGCATGTATGCTCCAGATTGGTGGTGGGGAACTAGCAAACCGTGTTCTCCCTTTCAGTTACTGCTTACTCCAGCATGCCCACTCTCTGCCTCCTTACCTCGACCACCCACAGCCAACACAATATAACACACCGTGCAAAACCAAACCGTCTAGATGTTCGAATGAAAACAAATGATTTTGCATGCACAGTGCACTCTCCATGTCAACAATGGTCAGCCAGGGCACTAAGACGTTGGAGAATGGAGATGTCAGAGCAGGCAGGGCAGTATGCCCATCTTCAACGTGGACGTAGTTCCACATTTTAGCCCTTGGCACTGGACGACTTTGTCCTGGCACTGTACAGCGCCTGCCATCCTCAAAGATATCAGACTGGTGTGCCAAGTGTGAAGGCTTGTATTCCAGTAGCTGAAGGACGTATATGGGACCCTGCCATGTCAGTACCTGTAGGTAGACCCTTCAGCACAGCAGCTTCAGAGCAGGGTGCTGTCGGAGAACCAGCTGAATGGTGACTTACATTCTTCTTCCTCATGCAGTGACCCAAGAAGTGTCGCAGGATCTGGGTGGGTGGGTGGATTTATTATTCTAATAATTGAAAGAAACATCTCATTAGTGCTCAAGTGTTAGAGGACATGACAGAGGATCTTGAAAATAAGGGAGGTTGTTAATCACTCAGATCCAAACAGTGCCCGGAATCACTCTCGGCTTGGTAGCCCACCTAAAGCCTCGTACACACGATCGGATTTTCCGACGGGAATTGTGTGATAACAGGCTGCATATATAGTGTAGCGCTAACTTAAATTACAAAGATTTTTACATTGAAAAAAATGCATACACAAAAAAATGCATACACAAAAAACGCAAATGACTGCATATATCACAAATATTGATGTGAGATACTCTAAAAGGCATCTATAAAAACAAGATTTTGAAAAAGGGTAAAAGTCCCATAGACATGATAGTGTTGTTCTCCACGTGGATAGCTGGTAAAGAAGTGACACAGGTATAATGAGTCCCCCGCGTAGAAGCAATGCAGGCTTACCAGAACAGTTGGACTCATACAAACATATGTCTCATGAGTCAGTAAAGCTTGTATTGCCAATAGGCAATGAAGTAGGGTCTCCCAACCAAACGATATGGAATCCAAATTGCATCTAGGACTCTGGGCAGAGCTCTTCTACACGTAACTCAGATTCTGACTCCTTTCTGTCTCTGGATGTGCTGCCCTGGCTCCCTTGCTATGCTGTGTACTTCTGTGGATTTGATAGTCTGACTGTTTTTTGTCTGGATGGCAGGTCTATAAATTTTCCGTGGACAACGGGGTGTTGTTGGATTTTCCGAGCGTGTGTACAAAAGTCCAAAGAATAAACACGTGGAAAATCTGCGGAAAATCCGATCGTGTGTACGAGACTTAAGATTTTTTGCTTAACGAACAAAAAAAGATGGAAAATTTTGAAAAAAAAAATCATGTTTCATAGTTTGTTATAAAATTTTGCAAACAGGTAATTTTTCTCCTTCATTGATATGCACTGATGAGGCGGAACTGCTGGGCACTGATAGGCTGCACTGGTGGGCACTGATAGACTGCACTGATGGGCACTAATAGGCACAGTTAAGGCGGCACTGATGGGGACAGATAAGGCGGCACTGATGGGCACAGATAAGGTAGCACTGATGGGCCCTGATGGGTGGCACTGATGGGTGGCACTGATGGGTGGTACTGATGGGCACTGATAGGTACCACTGATAGGTACCACTGATAGATGGCACTGTTGGGCACTGATAGTTGGCACTGATGGGCGGCACTGGTGGGCACTAGTAGGTGACACTGATGGGCACTGATAGGTGGCACTGATGTGTAGCACCGTTAATGAGGCACTGATTGTGGGCACTGATAGGTGGCACTGTGGGCACTGATGGGTGGCACTGTGGGCACTGATGGGTGGCGCTGGTGGGCACTGGTAGGTGGCACTGTTGTGTACTGTTGGTGGCACTGGCAGGTGGCACAGGTGGGCACTGAGGAGCTGGCGTCAGCTCTCCATGATTGGGACCGATGTCCCTCTCACAGCCGCCGGAGATCACCTTTTTTTATTCTGACAGCGCGAGGAGAAAAAATATCCGATTACCGGCTCTGTTTACATCACATGATTAGCTGTCATTGGCTGACAGCTGATCACGTGGTAAGGAGTCGGGACCCCTTACTCCGGTCTGTGGTACAGCGAGTCTCATAGACTCGCTGATCACAGAGCTCGCCGCGCGCACCCTGCAGGAGGCACACAAGCCGCTCGGGCACGGGAGGACGTCATTCGGCTATAGCGCGGATCTGAACAGGTTAAATCACTGCATTCTTCTTCTGTGTCATGCAGTGATGTTTGTGAACCTAAAGCTTTTGTGAGTATTATAAAATACTTTTACTAACAATGGGTGTTTGAGATAATGCACTTAGGTCGGTGCACCCTTTTTGTTATTTCCTTTTGGGTTTAACATTCTGGATAACGAACAGATAAATTGCTATCCTCTGCCAACAAAACTGGTAAATAGATCCTCTGGACTCCTTACCCTTTAACCATTACAAAAATGTAATATTTCCGGTCGCCAGTTCTTAGATACGGTGACAGCAGTAGGCTAATAGACATGTACAATTTGTTTTGTTATGAATCGAAATTCAGACTAAATTTTCGTTGTTCGGAGATTCAGATGTATCCAAATTTCCGAATCACAATAGTAATGAATTTTAACAAGTCCGAAATAAATTATAGTGAAAAATTATTTTAATTTGAAAATGAATTCAAAATGAAAACATATTACAATAAATGCAGTAAGATATAAAAGGGGAAATAAGATGATGATTCCTACTTAGTCTGCTTTCCTTTTAGAATAGAATGGAACAAAATAAAATAGAATAGAACATAACAGATTATAAAAGAATATAATAAAATAGAAAAGAATAGCATAGAATAGAGTAGAAAAAAATAGAAGAAATTAGAATAGAATAGAAAAAGAATATAACTGTTTTCCAAAATTTGAATTTCAAAATTGGAATTTTGAATAAAATAGGATAGAATCAAATAGAAAAAATATATATTTTTTCCAAAATTCAAAATTTAAATAGAATAGAAGAAAATTGAAAAAATACAGCTGTCTTACGAAATTCTAATTTTGAATAGATTAAAATAGAATAAAATAGAAAGAATATAGAGGCCTTCTGAAATTTCCAAATAAAAATAAAAATTTTGAATAGAATAGAATAAAATAGAGAATAGCCATCTTTCGAAATTCTAATAGAATTGAATAAAATAGAAAGAATATAGGCATCTTCAAAAATTCTAATTTAGAAAAAGAATAAATTAAAATAAAACAGAATAGAATAGAAACGAATAAAATAAAACAGAACAGAACAGAAATTAAAATAAAAAAATAGACTAGAAAATAAAGGAATAGAATAGAAAAGAATAGAAAAAAATGGAATAGTATTTAAAAGAATAGAATAGAATGCAAATAGAATAGAATAGAAAAAATATAGCCATCTTCCAAAATTAGAATTTTGAATAGAATAGAACCAGCTATTCTTTACAATGAATTTGGATCGATTCTACTTTTTCAATTCTAATTTGATTTGAAAATTTAAAATCCATTTAAAAAATCTGAAAACCAATACACAAAGCGAAACGAAACAATTTTTAGTAACTTATCAAATCGATCCGAAACTAAATACATTTTTTCATTCTGCACATGTCTATGGGCTTACAACATTTATTTTACCAAGTACAGAAAATACCTGTTAATCCTGCTGGAAATGTTGTGTTATTTCAAGCACAAACGGCCTTATCTTCTAAATCAACTTCTGTAAACTATCCCACCGTCATGTAAGGGAAGTGAAAAGAGAAAGATGTGTTTGTAGTCCAAATCAACAGAACAGCCTAGTGTAACCTTCTTCAGGTGTCCATTTCACTGCCTGTGAGAAGTGGACACTTCTGATTGAATGTGTGCCATTGTCACCGGGGGGGAGTGGCAGGGGACTGGTGGTCACAGGGCCCCATCTTGGATCAGTGGTCCCCTACATGAGAATCAAAAGAAGCAAAGGACATGGACAAAGTATATACACCATATTGTCAAATGTATTGGAACACCTACCTTTACAATCACATGAACTTTAATGGCATCTTAGTCCATAGGGTTCAATATTGGGTTGGCCCACCCTTTGCAGCTATAACAGCTTCAACTCTTCTGGGAAGACTGTCCACAAAGTTTAAGAGTATGTCTATGGGACTGTTTGACCATTCTTCCAGAAGCCCCTTTGTGAATTCAGGCAGTGATGTTGGATGAGAAGGTCTGGCTCGCAATCTCCGCTCAAATTCATCCCAAGGGTGTTCTATTGGGTTGAGGTCAGGACTCTGTGCAGGCCAGTCAAGTTCCTCCACCCCAAACTTGCTCATCCATGTCTTTATGGACCTTGCTTTGTGCACTGGTCCAAATCATTTGGTGGAGGGGGGATTATGGTGTGGGGTTGTTTTTCAGGGGTTGGGCTTGGCCCTTTAGTTACAGTGAAGGGAACTCTTAAGGCGTCAGCAGACCAAGACATTTTGAACAATTTCATGCTCTCAACTTTGTGGGAACAGTTTGGGAACGGCCCCTTCCTGTTCCAACATGACTGATCACCAGTGCACAAAGCATTTCCGGATTTTGTTGTCGGAAAATTTTATAGCAAGCTCTCAAACTTTGTGTGTCGGAAATTCCTATGGAAAATGTGTGATGGAGCCTACACAAGGTCCTATCACACATTTTCCGTCGGAAAATCCGACCGTGTGTACGGGGCATAACAATGCTGAGAGTCACACCCCCTGCAATATCTTATCCCACCGTGGTGCAAGCTTACATGAAAGTGACAACTGTGCTCTGAATTCAGGAGCCGTGCAGCATTGTTGCCACACCATAACAGGAAGCCGCATTAGGTAGACTTAAGGCTTTTTTTCTCAAAGACTAGGTGCAAATACTCTCCCTTTCTAAGTCACCCCTTTTCACCACTCCTACCCACCTCCGAGCTCTATTCCTTGGTTCCACCCCCTGCCCACCTCCCAGTATTGCCCTTTATAGAGAACACAGAACTAAGTGTCATTTTTTGGTGCCAAGTAATGTATATGAAATTTGTTAATGATAACAAAAAAGCAGTAAAGTAGATCCCCTGCAGCCAGTGACAGCAATAGACCCTCAGCAACAATAGATCCTCCCAATAGCCATGGACCACACACACAACAAAGTGCCCCCAGCACAACAATAGACCCCCCAGCAACAGATCTCACCACAGCCAGAATCAGTAGAACCTCCAGCAATAATAGACCCCTCCCTCAACAGTAGATTTCCCCCAGCAACAAATGATCCCCCCCAGCAACATAAGACCCACCCCTGGCAACAATAGACTTCCCCAGTAACATTAGCCCCACCCGCAAAAATAGATCTCCAGCTAAGATAGATTCCCCAGCAGCCAGCATCAGTAGACACTTCAGCACAACCCAGAACCCCTTGCCAGTACATACAGTCAATGCTGAAGGTACCGGAACTGTGTTTCCCCACGTTCTCGCTGAAAAAAAACCCTGAGTGGACTTCGCTAGTAGGATCAACAGGTAGTTGTGGAACTTTCAGAAAATAGGAAAAAGTATACCGCGCTTGTGGAACATACAAATCAAACTAAAGCAGCTGCTAAAGTGAGAAACATGCACAAAAGTACAATAGAAAAAATGTAGCAGCGCTAAACTTAAACAAACATTAAATAAATAACCAAATATGATTGATAATCAGCAGTGATATGGTGAAAAGTTCATCGAAATATTTTTGTTTTAACAAACACAATTCTATTATTAAGGATGATCTGAAGTGGAAATGTCCATTAGTAGGAAATAAATCGTGTTCAAATTCCATATACCAAGTGTAAGTAATTGATATAATAAGTGAGAGATGGATCATCCACCGCAACCAAAGTGAAACACCACACAGAATGGGCGCTTACCCCAACGCAAGCTATACGAGCCTGCAGCTTATTACCCCGCCAGGGCCTTTATCCGAGGACAGGGAAAACCTTTGCCCCAGCAGGATCCTAGGGATGTGGTCAGCAAACAGCCCAGATCACCGGAGTCCCGGGTTCAGATAGGTAGTCAACTCCAGGTACCGTTCAGATATTCCCCAGAATAAAAAGAACTCACCATAGCATAATACTGACGGACCATCATTTATTAAAAAATAGAATAACACTTACAATTTCCAAGGTTTAAAAAAACATATCAGCCGGCCGGCTAATACGAACGCCCGTCCACTTGGACTCACACGCGATGACGTCAGCACGTCAGCTCCTCCCCACCCCCTCTTTCAGTTGTGAAACTTTGCAGTGGGACCAAGAGAATACTGTAATTGCAGATGCACTTAAAATTGCTGCAGCACATGTTATATAAGGGAAAACCTAGTTTTAAGGTGTCCAGCGCAAACAACATCTGAATAGCAGTAAACGGAGGAGAAATACCTAATCTTGTACATGTATGTTAGGTATCTATTAAGAGAGGTTACCATTGGCCAACTCTAGGAAGTGGGAGGTGTTCACTGACATTACTGGAGCTTCCAGAAGAAATGCAGCTTTCAGAGTTTGCCGTACGCTTGTAGTCAGGGCCTAAGGCTGAGATACTCAACCTGGGAGAAATCACATGCACACAGTCTGGGATGTTGTATAATATCTTGTATATTGTAAGAGTGTTGACAGAGGTACTTGCAAATAGTAGTTTTAGGCACTGGTGGTGTTTCAGGCTAATGCGCCGTACACACGGTCGGATTTTCCGATGGAAAATGTGTGATAGGACCTTGTTGTCGGAAATTCCGACCGTGTGTAGGCTCCATCACACATTTTCCATCGGATTTTCCGACACACAAAGTTTGAGACCAGGATATAAAATTTTCCGACAACAAAATCCATTGTCGGAAATTCCGATCGTGTGTACACAAATCCGACGGACAAAGTGCCACGCATGCTCAGAATAAATAAAGAGATGAAAGCTATTGGCCACTGCCCCGTTTATAGTCCCGACGTACGTGTTTTACGTCACCGCGTTTAGAACGATCGGATTTTCCGACAACTTTGTGTGACCGTGTGTATGCAAGACAAGTTTGAGCCAACATCCGTCGGAAAAAATCCTAGGATTTTGTTGTCGGAATGTCCGAACAAAGTCCGACCGTGTGTACGGGGCATTAATCTGTATTACCAGAGGACGACATCTGCTGGAGGTGTGGCGAGCCGTAAGATAAGGCAGTGGCAATCTATGATGCTGAAGAGCTTCCCCAATGACTGGTATAAGCACCAGAAAGTCTGCAGAGTGCAAGCAGTGTCTCTGCATTGACCGTTTCTTTTTCAGGAAGCACGCCCTGCACTGATAACTGACAAATGCAAACTCTGTCCCTCACCTTTCCACTAACTCCAGGTGAGCCTGAATGGCCGACGCACTCTAATTTAGAGAGTTCCACACCAAGATGGCTGTCAAAGGTCATCAGAATTAACAGCGTCCAGCAAAACATCTGCAACCTTTCTGACAACTAAGGCCGTGTACACACGAGCAGACTTTTCGGCAACAAAAGTCCGACGGCCATTCCACCGGACTTTCGTCAGACTTTTGACGGACTTGCGACGGACTTTTGAATGAACGGACTTGCCTACACACCAAAGTCCGACGGATTCGTACGTGATGACGTACGACCAGACTAAAATAAGGAAGTTGATAGCCAGTAGCCAATAGCTGCCCTAGCATGGGTTTTCGTCCGTCGGACTAGCATACAGACGAGCAGATTTTTTGACCGGACTCGAGTCCGTCGGAAAGATTTGAAGCATGTTTCAAATCTAAAGTCCGTCAGATTTTCGACTGGAAAAGTCCGCTGAAGGTCCGATGAAGCCCACACATGATCGGATTGTCCTCCGGACTCGGTCAGTCAGACCAGTCCGATCAAAAAGTCCGCTCGTGTGTACGCTGCATAAGGGATCTCTCAAGAAACAATTCTCCTTTAAAGGTCCCACTCCATTAGTATAACGACACTGCACCACCTACTGAATAGAGGCCAAGTTACACCTGCCTACACTTTTCCCTCCTTAACGCTACATAATCTCAATATTTAACAGGTAACTGTCCTCTGGTGGTTCTAGCAGGACAGCGTTCCTTTCCATCAACAGGATATTCAGTAGAAGGTTGTTCTGAGGCTTCAGATATCAGAGGGTTATCACTAACAGACACAACACCATCACTTGGGTCTTCAGACATGTCCACAACTTGCTCTGCTGGATCAGTGGTCAAGCTTCAATAGGAGGCAGGTACCATTTCACAGGAGCCTCCTGGATTGTTGAAATGTCAATTGTACCTTCACCTCCCAAGTCTGCAGCAGGCCTAGTACAGAAGTATCCTCTAAATATACAATGCCTCAATAAGTTTTGATGCAAATGTTAGCGGAAATTTCCTTGACTCTCCGCTACAATATCATAAGCTGGAGAGTTCAGGAATGGTTGCTTTTTTGGAGCATAGAAAGATTTTGGAAACCAAACCATTCAAATAAAACTGAATTGCCGCCAGGCACTCATACACTCACCCCATAAATAAAGAGGTGGGGCTCAGTGGCTAAATAACATAGAAAAAACCCTATGCCAAAAGAAGATAGGTATAGAAAAGTACCACTACTCTGAGCTATAGTGTCTGAAAAGAATATTAACTACAATGAACAAAAAATTTAATTTATTACATAATTAATACAATAAGCCAAATACAATTCATAAAATCATTGATCCTTCACTAAACACCATCCATAGACAACATTGTCTGGGGACAGGCAGGACAAACAGACAAACAAACAAGCAAGACGTCTGAGCGCTACACATGCATCTGCAATGGAAACTATATAAATGCACTTCAAAAAGCAAAGGACAAAAATTGAGGAGACACCGCCAGAGCCCCACAGTCCTGATATGGATATAGGAAAAAAGGAGGTAAATGCAAAATTTAAAAATCAAAAACCCTGGGGACTGTGGTATGTGACTGAGGTACACACGGGATGGAACACTGTACAGGAGGCTTTTTGTGGATGGTGTTAGATAAACCATACACGCTGATAAGAGGAAATACGGAAATGTAGAGTATTTTTAGACAGCATGAATAGTCATGCATAAAGCAAAGGTCAATTCCATCTCATGTGTACCTCAGCCACATACAACAGTCCCCAGGATTTTTGAATTTTACATTTGCCTCCTTTTTTCCTATATCCATATCAGGACAAATTTTGTCCTTTGCTTTTTAAAATGCATTTATATGGTTTCCGTTGCAGATGCATGTGTAGAGCTTAGACGTCTTGCTTGTTTATTTTTCTGTTTGTCCTGTCTGTCTCCAGACAACATTGTCTATGGATGGTGTTTGGTGAAGGATCAATGATTTTATGAATTGTATTTGGCTTAGTGTATTAATTATGTAATACATTGAATTTTTTGTTAATTGTAGTTAATATTGTTTTCAGACACTATATCTCAGAGGCTATATGTAGTGGTACTTTTTTATACCTATCTTCTTTTGGCACAGGGTTTTTTCAAGGTTGCTTTTTTACCCGGTATGTCTCCCACCTGGGTTCCAACTTGTTGCCACTTTCATATTTTGATTTTTTGACTAGTACCCTGTCCCCTCGCCTTTAGGGTAACAGTTTAAAAGCAGCTTCATCAGCTAAGTCCTGATGACGTTCCAAAACCACCTTTTCGGCTCTTTTCAAATGACTCCACTGCTTTTGAACCTAGTCATTGGGTGTTTCGAAGAGTCTTCAGCAACAAGTTCACAAGTAGTTGGCCACTAGACCTGAACATCAGGAAGAAGGGTGTATTACCAGTAGTTTTGTGTACTGTATGGTTGTAGGCCCAAACTACTTCTCCCACATGCTGGTGCCACTGATGCCAATGTTCCTGCTTCAAGGTCCTCAGCATGCTAAGTAGTGCAGTACTGAAATGCTCACAATCGCTGTTCCCCCGAGGGTGATACAGGGTTTTTTGCAGATCCCATTTATCTGACACAATTTTAAGAAAACTTGAAACTCAAAATTGGGGCCATGCACAACATGAGCTCAAAACAACTTGGCCATGGTGACTGCAGCCTGATCACGAGTCAGAACCACTATGACAGAAGTTATAAGGATTCAGACGTGGAAATCACTGAAGGAGTGGTCTGTTCTGTGGGCAACTTGTGTAGGGTACATCTCTGACATTCTTGACAAGCCTGTTGCACCTTATCTATCAATCTTGGGCAGTAGAAAAAAATCACATGACATGAGCAATCCACACCAAAGTGCCCTATACAGGCATGCAGAAGCTGTCAAAACTCCAAAGCAGCGGACTGAGGGATGACTATTTGGTATATGTGGTGTTTCTTGGAGGGAATTCAAGCATACCGGTACAACAATGCCTCCTGTATTTTTAAGTGGCCCCACTGCTGAATTAACTTTTTCACTTTGGTGAAAAGCCGAAGACACTCTTGATTGGAGAGTTTTTATTTCTGGAAAGGAACCTCCACCTTATGCTATGTCAGAGTCTTTTCCTTGTAGAGTGGCCCATTTCAACTGCCTTTGGTGGCGGGTGGGTAGTTTGATCTACCAACACAATTCAATCTTGCTATTATTGTACTTGTGAAGGAGCCACTTCAAATTCTTCTAAACACTGGTCTACATCCCTGTGCAGTTGCTCTACAGGGTAGCAAGACAGAGCATCTCCATTGCTGTGTAACCTTCCTGGCTTATAATCGACCTTATAATTAAAACTGGCTAACCAAGCCACCCACCACTGCTCTAGGGCTCCCAGTTTGGCCGCTTCTAGATAAGCCAGAAGTCAATGTAGATTTCCACCTGCCCTCCTGTAAGGTATATTGCAAATGTTTCAGTTATGGCCCAGAACAAATCCAACAGTTCTAGTTTGACAGAGCTGAAATTGTGGGGATTATGTTCTGTATGCTGTAGACTATGGCTGGCATAAATAATAACACGCTCAACTTCATCTTGTTTTTGAGCAAGCACAGTGTCTAGGCCTTGAAAATTTCCATAAGTGTAAACCCCAGAAAGGTTTGTATAGTCAGCATACACCAACCAGGGGGCCGTAGTCAGACAATCTTTGTCCTGGATGGAAGGAGATGACTTGCCCTTCTGCTGAGTAGACTGTCCACACAGTAGCTATGTAAGAGGGGACACAGTCTGAACAAATTTAGTAATAAAATGTCAGTAGTAAAGTACCAGCCCCAGGAAAAAATTAAGTTCAGTCACAGTTTTGGGCACGACCCAGTCTTGCACCACTTGTATCTTGGTCAGATCCAAAGATGCCCCTCCAGGCTCCACTACATGGCTAAAGTACTGTATCTGGCTTTTCATCAGATGACTTTTTTTGGCTTCAGCTTTAGTCCATACTGTTTCAAAGAGTAAAAACTCAACCAAGGTGCTAAATATGACCCTCAAAAGTCTTTGAAAAGATAATAATGTCATCCAGATAAATTAGTATAGTCTCTTAGTTAAAAATCTTCTAACCAAACCAGTGTTCCACGATACTCTAAAAGGTACTGGAGGCATTTGTCAGGCTGAAGGGCATCTAAATAAACTTCTACAGTCCTAGAGAAGTAATAAAAGCAGCCTTGTCTTGATTCTCCTCTCTCACAAGCACTTGCCAGTAGCCACTAGACAAATCCAAGTTTGAAAAGTAACATGCCTGTCCTAAGACCACAAGAGATTCTTCCCCCTGTGGCAGGGGTAAACATCTCGATGAGTATATGCATTTAGCTTATGATAATCCACATAGAAGCATAGACTGCCATCTTTCTTCCAGACTAGGACTATGGGGACAGGCCACAGGCTCTGACTTTTCCCGAACAACCCCACTCTGAAACATATTTTGGATTAAGTCTCTCACGGTCTGGATCTGAACCTAGGACCTCTGTGATGTCTGGCTGTAGCTCTTCTCACTGTGCCCCTTGAGATACTGGACAGTGCCCTGTTTAATCCCTTGAACAATCTTGCCTTGTATCCTGTTTCTGGTGAAACTCATCTCCACCATCACAACTCTACTGCTATAGCCATTAATCTCTGAGCCTGACCCCTGACTGTGACAGAATAATCTGGAGGCCACTATAGCACATGCTGTGACTCCTTTCAGGAAACACATTTCAAAGCTGCAAGGGTTACCTACCAAGAAAAATTTCCCAAACTGGAAAGTATGGTAAAAAGGCAACAGCAGGAAATCCATGCACTACAGAAACAATTGCTGGATTTACGTTCCCGAGATGATACTAACGCATGTATACTTCTTCGACTTAGGTTCAATGGAGACCACTGCTATAACA
This sequence comes from Aquarana catesbeiana, assembly GCF_042186555.1. Taxonomy (NCBI): domain Eukaryota; kingdom Metazoa; phylum Chordata; class Amphibia; order Anura; family Ranidae; genus Aquarana; species Aquarana catesbeiana. The sequence continues at coordinate 764,025,352 of NC_133325.1, read as the reverse complement.
GGGGTTTCCTTAACCAATGTTGCATATACTTCTGAGAAAAAGAAGGTATTGTTTGTTATCAACCTCCCGAGGAAGCCTTAGTTTGGGCCCCCTTATGTAAAATAAGACAGTGCAACTCTGAATAATTGTGAGACTTATGTGACGGCAATAAATTAAGTTTTTTATGATCCCACCTGCTGCCCTACTGCCGAAGCAAAGTTGCATAGTTTGTGGCAAGGTAGAGGCTCTGTTGCTGATTTCCGATGTTGGATCTCAGATATCACTTGGAACTATGCAGAACAAAAGAGTTGGTTCTGCCAAGAGCTCTCTGAACAGGTAAAAGATGAGGCTTTCATCTATTTACAGTATGTATCAGAACTGATCAGAGACTGACAGAAAAGAGGAAGGAGAGACTGTGAATGTTTGGAAATAATGGTGGCATGTGTTTCTTTGCTAGTCAAATAGTTCAGAAGGATCCAAAAGTTTCTCTGGATTCCAACACTCACAAACCTATGCAGATTAATGCTGTTAAAAGAAGAAGAGAAGATGTTCAGAGAACTTATGTCTATATTGTGGGGACTATGGGCATTATGCAGTTCATTGTCCCAACAACGTTAAAGGAACAATTGTTGTGACTTTATAGTGCCTGAACAAAAAAACTCAATTTCCCGGTCTCCTCACTAATTCATGAAGAAAATAAAGTACATTTTCTACTATCTTATTTTGTCATCCCTATTAAACATATCACTGAGGGCCATGAAATTCCTTGCTTTGCTATGCAGGACTCTAGGGCCCGGGGGGACATTATGAGAAATACACTGATCCCTATTTATATTGAGATGGTTGATTGTTCACCTTTATCTTCAGGGCCTGTTACCCATGAAATGGTTCCCTTTTAACGCCAGTTTGAGGCCAACCATCATGAGACTATCAGCTTTCATCTGATTACGTCACTCAAATGTCCTATCATTGTAGAAATTCCTTGATTTTCTACCCATAATCCCTCAATTAACAGGGAAGCATGGGCTATAATGGACTATTCTTTTTTGAAAAATAGGACCCTACCTTGCTTCTGTGCATCAATTACAGAGATTTGAATAAAATCACTATTAAAAAAACATTATCCACTTCATTATCCACTTCCCTTAATCTCTGAAATACTGGAAACACTTTGTTCTGCCAAAGTCAGATTTACAGGGCATATAACCTTGTTTGTATTTGTCCTGGATATGAATAGAAAACTGCCTTTAGAATCAAATATGGGCATTTTGAGTCTTTGGTTTTGCCTTTTGGCCTTTGCAATGCTCCCACAACTTTTCAACACTTCATTGATGTTTTGTGAGATCTGTTGGACCACTTTTCAACTGGATGATATCCTCATCTTTTCTCATAACCTGGTGGAGCCTTGCAAGCATGTTTCCACTGTCTTTTATGATTAAGAAAGAAAAAGTGTTTGCATCAAACTGGAGATATGTGTGTTTGAACAAACCCAGATCCAGTTTACAGGATACTTTATTTCTCTAGGAGTGGGCAAGGATCCCGAGAAGATAAAAGCAGTGGTGATTTGCCATGCCCCCAAGAACATTAAGGAAATACAGCAATTTGTTGGATTTGCCAAGTTTTACAGAGGATTCATAAGGTATTTCTCCAAGGTAATAGCACCAAATACACAGCTTTTGTCGTGGAAGTTGATGCTTTGCATTCTGCCTTGGGAGATATTCTTCCTCAGCAAATAGAAAGAGAAAAGATGCAGCTTAATCCTTGTGCTTATTTCTTTTTGGTTAATTCCTTCAGCTGGAAAAAAAAATATGACATTGGATATAAGGAGTTGCTGGCAATTAAGGAAGCAATTTCCGAGTGGAAACATCTGCTGAAAGCAGCCAAGCATCTGGTAACCATTCTCACTGATCATACAAATGTAGAATTCATTTGTTCTGCTACGAGATTATCTTCTAGACAAGCATGTTAGACCCTATTCTTTTTAAGGTTCAATTGTGTTATTTCATACCAACCTGGGTCAAGGGATAGTAAGGCCAATGCGCTATCGAGGATGTTGTCTGGGCTTTTCCAGGAAAACAACTCTGAATGAACAACCCTGCCTCGAAAGAACTTTCTAGGAACCACGAGCTCCAAGACATTGTTGAGTTTCCTCAAAGAGGGGTATGAGAATTACCTTTATCCTCCCAAAAACATTTACCTCGAGTACAAGAATGGCTTTTAGACTCAAGCACATCGCCTCCACGTACCTGAATCGGTTGGGTAGAATCCCTCAGTTGGTACATGACTCTTAAAGCCTTATCAAACCCAAAACCAAAATGCAATATATCGCAGCTTACCAATCATTACATGTGGTGGCTGCATCAGTTTTCTTTTCATTGGCTTTCCCCCCGCCCCCTATTTTCACTTGGTGATCTGGCCAGTACCACACCTCATGTATTAGAGAGACTCAACTCTGGAGGAATAAGAACAGGAAGCACAGCAGACAGCAGCATTGTCAGTTTGAGGGGAAGGGAATGTTAAATAAATTAGCAGATTTAGAACCACTAATAAATTCAAGCCAAACTCCAGCTCACGGTTTATAATCAGTTACAGCACACAATGTATTTCCTTTTGGGATAAAGGTTTTGCGTGAATAGATAAAAGCTAATCATTTTAATCACCCCTGCCAGTGTTAAGTGATTTGTGCTTAAAGTCGTTTGTCTCATCCAAGTAAACTGATACATTATGCTGGAGAGTTTGTGCTGTGAAAAACAACAGATTTGCTGGCTTGATTACTAAATGAAAATAAAAGAAAGAAAGCCTACAAAAGGAAACTAATACAGCCATCACATCACAGAATTGGTAAGCTACAATATAATAAATGTTTGTTTTGAGTTTAATACTGCTTTTAACTTGCTGGGCATTTTGGGGTTTCTAAAGACAGAAAAACTTTTATCACGTTCCTTTTGGTGGCCTGGTTACGAGAAAGGTCTCTAACCCATGCAAGCAATAAGACACCTGGATCTTCTCATTTGGGGTTACTTTAACACTAAGTTCCATCAAGACCATGCTAGTCAATTCCTGTTGAGTGCATGGTCGATCCTCCTCCCTTGAAAGAGATTAACACTATCTTGGTAGTCTTTGACCGTCTCACTAAAATGGCTCATGTAATATTAGTTAAGGGAATACCCACACGCAAACACATTTTTTAACTATATGGAATTACTGATGATGTTGTGCCTGACAGATGAGTACAGTTTACTTAGCAATTTTGAAAAAGCTTTTGCCCAGCTTTAGGTGCAACTATTAATCTTTACTCAGTTTTTCATTCTCAGTCAAATGGTCTTTGAGGTTTTGGCAGTTATCGTCAGGATGACTGGTTAGACTGAAGTTCACTTATAACAATTTGAAAAAAAACTTCACTTACCAAAGCCCTTTTTTTTCTTAAAATAATTGTAGAGGTATTTTTCTAAAACAAACATGTCATAGTTACCTGCTCTGTGCAATGGTTTTGCACAGAACAGCCCCGATCTTCCTCTTCTGGGGTCCACCACCAGCGTTCTTGGCTCCTCCTCCTCGTGGGGGGGGGGTAAAGTATGCTGATTAATTACATTCACTAAGAAACTCCCCAAAATGCTTAGTTTTAATATAAATCAGTATTAAATATATCAAATGTAATTCCTAATTTTTGCAAAGTAAAAAAAAAAAGAAAGAGTCTTGGATGCATCTGAACAAAATGAAAACTAGTGTCAGTCATCTTTGACTCTGCTTACACCATGTTAATGCACATGTTCAATAAATAATTATTGGGAGCTGTAAAAGTTATTTGATATTTAGAATCTAATTTGAATTGCTTTTCTGAAACATTTTTGTTTTTTTTTTTTAGTCTTGTGACTGGCCCAGCGCCAATCAGGGCCGGCCGGATACAGACTCACACTTTAGAGAACAAAGCTTTTTTGGTTATACTTCTCCACTGGATCACAGGAGTGCAATTAGTCCTGCATTTCTGTGACCTGTTTTCAGCCAACAGCGGTCATAGACCTGGTCCAGGCTCTGAAAAGATCCCGACCATATGGTCAGGATCCGACAAGAAGCCTGGACTGGCAGTTGGCTCAACCTCTCAGCTAGCTCCCGAGATCCTGATCCAACCGCCTCCTCTGCACAGCCCAGCATTTTCAGTGAGCAATGGAGGGGCAGAGCAGAGAGCTGGTGATTGACAATCACTGCTGTGTCCAGGCTGAAGCCTGAGAGCTGAGCGATCAGCGATGTTTGATCTCTCAGCTCTCGCTATTATGCCCTGTACACACGGTCGGATTTTCTGACAGAAAATGTTCGATGGGAGCTTGTTGTCAGAAATTCCGACCGTGTGTAGGCTCCATCTGACATTTTCCATCGGAATTTCCATCATACAAAATTTGTCACTCTCAAATTTTCCCACAACAAAATCCGCATTCGTAAATTCCGATCGTGTGTACACAATTCTGACGCACAAAGTTCCACGCATGCTCGGAATCAAGCAGAAGAGCCGCACTGGCTATTGAACTTAATTTTTTTCGGCTCGTCGTGCGTGTTGTACGTCACCGCGTTCTTGATGTTCGGAATTTCCGAATTTTCCAAAATCCATGGATTTTGTTGTCGGAATGTCCAATCGTGTGTACAGGGCATTAGGGGTGGGGGACAGCTGCAGCTGGAATCAGTGCTGCAGCCATCTAGGTAAGTATGATTGTTTAGTTTTTTTCTAATCTCCTACTTCTCTTTTAAAACTTCCAAAAAGTATGAAGATTCACCCAGTTTTTCATATCTCACTACTTACATACAGGGTGAAAAATAATTTTTTTGGTTGAAAGAATTCTTGATTCCATAATCTTTAGGAACAAATTATAATATCTGGTTCAATGGGAAGGATATGGACCAGAGGAAAAGTCTTGGGAACCTGAGGAGATTGTTCATGCTACCAGATTGACAAAATAGTTCCACGTTTTCTCACAAACCTGGCTCTAAGACATCCAGGGGCCATCTTGGAAGGAGGGGAGTACAGCCAGGGTCCGGATCCAAACCTAAGACCTCAGTATAAAAATTGTGAATACCTCTAAAATGTGATTTTTAAGGCAATTTACAGATGAAAAAATACATGTATTCAACAAATTTTATTGATACAAAAACATCAACATAATAAAAAGAAATCCCCAATTGGGAAACAGAACAAAGAAAACACATGTACATGTATCATAATATTGTGCAATGATTATCTAAAAGTGGTATCACCCCACTACCATCCATACAAGTTGCAGATGATGTTGGGTAGTGGGGGTATCCAACGCGTTTCGAAATGTGAATAAATTCTATTCTTCTTCAGGGACTAATACCACTTCTGAAAGTATAGAGTACAAATGCTATTTAGAATCTAAATTAAATATCATGTAGACCTTGGGGTCCGTGCCGGACCTGGAGGGTCTAGTGTGGATTTTGGGGGGGACCCCGCGCCATTTTTTTTTTTTTAGTTTTGGCTGGGGTTCCCCTTGGTGTCCGTGCTGGGCCTGGGGGGCCTGGTGTGGAGTTTGGGGAGACCCCCCGCGTCATTTTTTTTTTTTTTTGGTTTTGGTTCTGGGTTCCCCTGTGGGGAATTCTCATGCCGTTTTTGTCGGTGAGCTTTTGTGTGTGTTGTCGGGCTGGTGATTCATTGATGGCCGCGAGTGGTTTTGGGTGGCTTTTTTTCCTTTGAGGTGTCGTTTTGCTGTCGGGCTGTTCTGGACGCGGGGGGCGTGTGCCCCTTTGCAGGCGTGCTGTGGACGCCCCCCAGGTGCGAAATTTAAAGGGATATTACACTTTTATTGTTTCACTTTAAGCATTATAAAAAAATATATATATATCATGTAGACATTGAAACAAATATAAAAATGTCCAACCTACAGCATTCCCTCAAAAATCAATGATTATCATAAAAGTCTGCAGCACAAAGCCTTTCACCACATAAGAGGACCACTGGATAAAATCCCATAGAGGCACCCAAGCCAGGAAAAAATGTCTAGGCTGCAAAAAAAAAACAAAAAAAACACAAAAAAAAAAACCACAAAAGGAATATATCAGTGAAAATACACTCCAGTCTAGATTTATAGTAAATGCCTGCCTCACCAGAGATCCCCCGATCCCCATAGGGGAGGGGGTACCTAAGGCGAAGCAAAGCAAATCCAAAATTTAGGGCCAAAAAATACTTACTGGACAAAGGCCTCAAATGTATTTGGCCAATCAGCCGAAACAAGTGGCATTACAAGTAAATTGCAGCCAAAGACTAGCCCCCCCCATAAAGCAGCAACCTCACTGTGAAGCCTTCAACGGCGTTGCGAGAAAAGGAATGGCGCCGATGTGGTCCCCGGCATCTCCTTATATCTCCCAAGTGGGCTGTCCCGCACACTATACCTAAGACCTCAGTGGTATGCTCCTCTTGCTGTGCCACCTGAGATGCTGGACAAATCTCTATCTGATCCCTTAGACAATCTTGCCTTGTATCTTGTTTTGTAAACGTTGAACTCTTTGTTCCTCCGATGATCCTTTTAAATAAAATCTATAATAATTCTGCTTTTATTTTATATTTGTTTCAAATATTTGGACTGTTGTTTTATATATGCTCTTTGCTCCTCCCATGAACTTCCCATGTGTCTGCACTTCTTGTTTGTCAGATTACAGTACCCTCTCCAGCCGATATCTTGCTTCTTGCATATCTGTAGTTGTCCCTTTTTTTAACATTTTTTCCTGATGCCAATTTGTAGTTACTTGATACCGACCCTTGATTTGTTTACTGACTATGCTTTTGGTTGATCCCAACCTGCTCCATCGGTCACCAGATCCGGGTTTGCTCACCTCCTGTTTCCTCCCATTAAATTCCTGATTTCAGCTATGTCTCTGCACTACCTGTTTGCCAGATTACTGAGCTCTCTCCAATCGATATCTTGCTCCTTGCATACCAGCAGTTGTCTTTATCTTCACTACCATTTGATTTGTTCCTTGGCTACACTTCTATCTGGTCCCAATTTGCAGCCACTTGTTACTGACCTTTGGCTTGTTTACTGACTATGCTTCTGCTTGACCCCAGCCTGCTACATCTGGGCACTGGATCCTGGCTTGCCCCCCTCCAGGCTCCTCCAATGAACTACCTGAGTTAAGTCATGTCTCTGCACTGTTTGCCAGATTACAGTGCTCTCTCCAGATGATATCTTGCTCCTTGCATACCTGCAGTTGTCCTTATCTTCGCTACCATTTTCGCAGGACAACCTGCAGTTGTCCTATTTTTTCCTTGACTACACTTTCGCCTGATCCCAACCTGCAACCACTTGTTATTGACCTTTGGCTTGTTTACTGACTACGCTTCTGCTTGACCCCAGCCTGCTACATCTGTGCACTGGATCCTGGCTTGCTCCCCTCCTGGCTCCTCCAATGAACTACCTGAGTTAAGTCATGTCTCTGCACTTCCTGTTTGCCAGATTACAGTGCTCTCTCCAGATGATATCTTGCTCCTTGCATACCTGCAGTTGTCCTTATCTTCGCTACCATTTTCTCAGGACAAACTGCAGTTGTCCTATTTTTTCCTTGACTACACTTTCGCCTGATCCCAACCTGCAACCACTTGTTATTGACCTTTGGCTTGTTTACTGACTAGGCTTTTGCTTGACAACATGCAGTTGTCCTTATCTTCTCTACCATTTTATTTGTTCCTCAACTAAACTTTTGCCTGATCCCAACATGCAACCACTTGTTACCGACTGTCACGGAACGTCCCACACTCCGCTTGAGTGCTTCCGGCAGTATACCGCTTCCTAAGTTCTGGAACACGAGTCCAATGGATCTGGCTATAGGAACCCCCAAGAACTAGACAACACCAGTCTTGGAGTACATCAGGACTAACTCTTTATTTGAGATCTCACACACATTTATACAGCAGGCTGACTCAAAGCTAACCTAATTAACATGAGCTAATTTACTAAAAAATTTACCCAGACCAGATGACAGACTTGTGGGCACCGAGCTTCACACAGTGGTATAAACACAATAGCTGGAGCTAATTACAATTAACAATACAAACAACAATCTCCCCCCCTCCTCAGCCTAGTCATCAACAGTTCGTCTCCTAGCCAGTCCTGGAGGCTAATGTGATCAGCTCACATAATTAACAGGTTGAGTTCAAAATCAATAAAACCAATAATAGTCTCTACATACATCCTGGGAGATATTGTGGACAAATATTACTGTCCCATTTTAAGTAGTCCAAGATATATTTTCTCACTCACCCTGTGCCAGGATAGCACAGGGTGACTTAGACATAAGATATATTCTGAGTTCCACGGGCCCTCCCGTCACATCTCTCCCCTTTCGGCAGAAGACTAACACAGGAGGAGACCCCAGACGGGTTGACTCCGAAGTTAGTAAGTAGCTCCAGTCCTCTAATGCCTGTACCCACACAGTACCCCAAATAAATTGTTCCAAACAAAGCATTACTCACCCAGCCAACCTCTGCCTCTCTCAGAGAACATATCTGCCGCTGGGGAGAGGCCTGGACTGGCCCTTCTCCCTGGAGTCCTTTCTGCCGCTGGAGAGAAGACAGGGTGACTGGGCTCACTCCGTCATGCTGTTGGGGATCTGGGCCCACTGCCCAGCATCCCTGGGGAATACAGGTGGAGACTGAAGTCCCATCCACCTTCACAGGAAATCCATCCTCTGTTAGTTGAGGGCAGAGTCCAGCAGTCCTCGGCCCTGTTGCCAGCCCTTCTGCTGGAAACCCCACACCATCTGTTCCGGCTAACTGTTGGGGAGGGAGGCCGACCGCCCCGCCTTCCTGGAGCTCTGTAGTTGTTGCCGGTGCTGGGCAGAGGTTGGTAACACTCTGCCCTGTTCCCAGCACTTCTGCTGGGGACTCCGCATCCTCCGCTCCGGCTAACTGTTGGGGCAGGAGGCTGGCTTCCTCCACTCCCAAACTGTGTAGCTGCCATTGGGGAGGTAAGCCGGCTGCTTCCTTTTCCATTCCCTCATCTGGTTGCTTGGACGACATGTCTATGGTACTGTCTCCCAGGTGCACTGATCTTTGCTGGTGAGGGAAGGCCGCTTCCTCCACCCTGGCCAACTGTTGGGGAGGGACAACACACACCTCCTCTCCCTTCTCCCCCTGTATCTGCTGCTGGGAAGTGATTGCCACCTTCTCACCCTGGGCCTCCGAAACTGCCACAGGTGTGGGGCAGAAGTCTTGGACCCTCTGTCCGGTTGCCAGATCTTCAGCTGGACAAGTTTGTTGTAACTCCACAGATACTGCTGTTGGTGCTGGGCAGAGCACAGTGAAGTTTGGCCCTAATACCAGCTCTTCTGCTGGAGGCTCATCAGGTTGTTCTTCCTCAGCAGAAAAGTCTATTAAATACCCTATCTCTATAACTGGTGTCTGGGGATAGAGGTTCCCCATCTCCTGTCCATGGAACCCAGAAGATGTTATCAGTGCTGGACAGAGGTTAGCAGAGCTCTGCCCTGTTGTCAGCACTTCAGGTTTGGGGACGGCAATATTCAGATTTTCCACTGCCGATTCTCTGGCATGGTGCTGAATGTGTTCTAGCAGTTTCCTGTATGCCCTTTCCAGATGCTGTTCCTTCCTTAGCAAATGGTCCAGATCAGGTTTGAGCTCTGAGACCCCTGCAAGACCGAGCATAGCCTCTCTATATTCTCGCAGGTCCTCAAGGTCAGGCTCCCCTTCATCGCCACACATAAAATGATCTGTAAGGCTCTCCCACAGCAATCCAGGGCCTCCAAAGTCATATCCCTCCAGAGAGCATTCTGTTGTCTCCCCTAAATACCCCTCCTCTGCGTGCTATTGCAGAGCCCGATAATGATTGTCCAGCTCTATCTCCTGCTGGACCAGCCTGTCCAACTTAGTCACCCATTGCTCCTGGGGCTGCTCTCCCAGGAATGCCATCCGCAATGCCCGTTGGTCACTGGCCCGTTGCTCTTGGGTTGGAAAGCACTTGCCCTGTTTTATACCAGCGAGCTGGAGGGCTCCAGTCCAGAGCTCCACCCGAATTTGCTGCCTAAGCTCCAGGTATTCATTCTCAGACACAGTCCTGGTGTATGTTGAAAGGATGATCCGCAGCAGCCCCGGGAACTCTAAAGCCAGGTCCATATCTCCACTGGGGTGACTGAAGTCTGCTATCCTGATCTTGGATCCAGGTGGAGGTTTAGATTTCCCAGACTGCAGGAAGCTTTTCCGCTGCTTGCCACCAATGTCACGGAACGTCCCACACTCCGCTTGTGTGCTTCCGTCAGTATACCGCTTCCTAAGTTCTGGAACACGAGTCCAATGGATCTGGCTATAGGAACCCCCAAGAACTAGACAACACCAGTCTTGGAGTACATCAGGACTAACTCTTTTTTTGAGATCTCACACACATTTATACAGAAGGCTGACTCAAAGCTAACCTAATTAACATGAGCTAATTTACTAAAAAATTTACCCAGACCAGATGACAGACTTGTGGGCACCGAGCTTCACACAGTAGTATAAACACAATAGCTGGAGCTAATTACAATTAACAATACAAACAACAATCTCCCCCCCCTCCTCAGCCTAGTCATCAACAGTTCGTCTCCTAGCCAGTCCTGGAGGCTAATGTGATCAGCTCACTCAATTAACAGGTTGAGTTCAGAATCAACCAAACCAATAATAGTCTCTACATACATCCTGGGAGATATTGTGGACAAATATTACTGTCCCATTTTAAGTAGTCCAAGATATATTTTCTCACTCACCCTGTGCCAGGATAGGTGACTTAGACATAAGATGTATTCTGAGTTCCACGGGCCCTCCCGTCACACCGACCTTTGGCTTGTATACTGACTAGGCTTTTGCTTGATCCCTACCTACTATATCTGTCACTAAATCCTGGCTTGCTCACCTCCTGGGTCCAATCAAACAGCTGAAACCTCTGTGACAACTACAGGATGTCTTAAGGAACAATTCTACTCTAAAGATCCCACTCCATTGGCACAGCACCATCTACTGAATGGAGGCCAAGTTGTATCTGCTTACATGCAGGTGGCAGCAAAAGGGTTAAAGGAGACAGGAACATCACACCAAATGATTACAGTACAATTTAATCATACAAAAATCAAGATAAAACCAAACAGTGAGTTTCATAGTACCCTTAACCTTTTCCCACTCTATCTAAAGCTAAAGATAGATTCAACCTTATTGTAAAATTATTGATACAAAACTTATTGACATTTCTCCTTCTCTGTCAGATGGATCACAAAAAGATGATCGCTATGGTATTCATAGCACTTCCGTGTTTGAGCATGTTCTCATACTTTATTTACAATGAAGGTTTTAAAAGGAATCCCTCCATAAAGTTGCCTGAAGCCTACTGCAAACAAAACTCTCCATTCTTGGTTCTGCTGGTGACCACGACACACGACCAAAAGACAGTGCGTATGGCCATCAGAAAAACATGGGGGCAGGAGCAACTCATTCATGGAAAACGAGTGATGACCTTCTTTCTTCTTGGCACCAATCCCTCTCCTAGTGCTGAGAAAGATTTACTTTTTTTGGAAGAACTTAACACCTACAAAGACATCATCCAAAAAGACTTCATAGACACATATTACAACTTGACTTATAAAACATTAATGGGCATGGAATGGATTACTCACTATTGCCCTCAGACTCACTACGTCATGAAGACAGACACGGACATGTTTGTCAATACATTTTACCTTGTTGAATTACTCATGCGTAAAAACCAGACTTCAAATCTTTTCACAGGGGTTCTAATGCCAAACAACGGCCCTATACGTGATAAAAACAGCAAGTGGTACATTAGTGAAAATGAGTACAATGGTAATAGATATCCCCCATTTTGTTCAGGTACGGGCTATGTATTCTCTGTAGATGTTGCTCAAAAAATCTACAACATATCTCCCTCCATACCATTCTTTAAACTGGAGGATGTATACGTAGGGATGTGTCTGAAGAAACTAAATATCACATTGCAGGAACTTCACGAAAAGCCAGTGTTTTTTGCATCAAAGCCTGAATTCTCTGTGTGTACCTATCGGAACCTTGTGACGTCACATCAGGTCCAGCCACAGGAAATTACACTTTATTGGGATGCCATGCAGAGAGCACAAGATGAAGAATGTTAAGATGCACTTTTTCCATATATAAATATGGTGAACTTTCCAGAGATTCTATTTGCACTGTGTAATGCCCCGTACACACGGTCGGATTTTCCGATGGAAAATGTGTGATAGGACCTTGTTGTTGGAAATTCTGACCGTGTGTAGGCTCCATCACACATTTTCCATCGGATTTCCCGACACACAAAGCTTGAGAGCAGGATATAAAATTTTCCGACAACAAAATCCGCTGTCGGAAATTCCGATCGTGTGTACACAAATCCGACGGACAAAGTGCCACACATGCTCAGAATAAATAAAGAGATGAAAGCTATTGGCCACTGCCCCGTTTATAGTCCCGACGTACGTGTTTTATGTCACCGCGTTTAGAACGATCGGATTTTCCAACAACTTTGTGTGACCGTGTGTATGCAAGACAAGTTTGAGCCAACATCCGTCGGAAAAAATCCTAGGATTTTGTTGTCGGAATGTCCGAACAAAGTCCGACCGTGTGTACAGGGCATTACTCTGAGTGGGAAACATTTGAAACATTTATAGGATTATTTGGGGACATTAATGCTGACTGTGACCTCATTTAAAAGATTTCCCTTCACTTTCTGTTCTTATGATAATATTGTCAGCAGGAGAGGAAGTAAAGGGAAATCGCTCTTAAAGATGAACTTCACCCTTATATTAAACATCACAACAAAGGTACCTTTACTCTACAAATGGATATTTAGTAATAATTGCCAGCTTTTTATTGTTTGCATATTTTATTTTTCCTTTTCTCCCCATTCTTCTCTCGGTGGCCATTTGCACTAAAGGCAGATGAATCCATCAACCTTCCTGGATTTCTGTATGGAACTCTGAGTCTGCCTCGTGGGACCTGTGACAGTGCACATTATCTGAGGGTTGAGGCACTAGTGTTGTACCCTTCCCTGGGTGCATCTGTGAGCGTCTGGTTACATCAGCAGTGCCTCACTTAAGCAAGAAGTGAGAAAAGAGTAATTATGTAATGAATGTAAGATGATTTCATATCAGCATGCAGAACTGCTTCCTGATGTGATTTTAAGTGAAAGAGAGAATGGTCTACTTGGAAGCAACTAGGGATGAGCGAACAAACCCCCCCCACCGGTTCGGTTCGCACCAGAACAAGCAAACACACAGAGAATTTGTGCGAACATGCGAACACCATTAAAGTCTATGGGACACCAACGTGAAACATCAAAAGTGTTCATTTTAAAGTATTATATGCAAGTTATTGCCATAAAAAGTGTATGGGGACCTGGGTACTGCCCCAGGGGACATGTATCAATGCAAAAAAAGTTTTTAAAACGGACGTTTTTCAGGAGCAGTTATTTTAATAATGCCTAATAATAAAGTGAAACAATAAAAATTAAATATTCCTTTAAATATCGTGCCTGGGGGGTCCCCTTAGTTTACCTGTAAAGAGGCGCATCTGTCTGATGTGTTTTACAGTTCCCGCAGCAAAATTACATTTCTAAAGGAAAAAAGTTATTTAAAATTGCTTGTGGCTGTCCCAGCAACATAGATAAAAATCAATGAAAATATCGTTGTGGGTTCATCCCCCCAGTCCATACTAGGCCCTTTGGGTCTGGTATGGATATTAAGGGGAACTCCACACCAAATTAAAAAAAAAAAAAAAAAACTGCGTGAGGTCCCCCCTAAAATCCATACCAGGCCCTTCAAGTCTGGTATTGATTTTAAAAGTAACTCCATGCCAAAATGTAAAAAAAAATGGTGTGGGGTCTCCCCCAAAATCTATACCAGACCCTTATCCGAGCAAGCAGCCTGGCAGGCCAGGAAAGGCAAAGTATATGCCTTGTAAAAACAAAGCATATACTACATGAGTGGCGAGCTTGTACCTCCTACATAACTTCCAATTTTTCTGCTACCCTATCCCGATGTGTATCGCCACGTGTCACGTGACTTCATCAGGGGAAGTCACGTGACACGTAACGATACGCATCGAGATTGGGTAGCAGAACAACTAGAAGTGACATAGGAGGTACGAGCTCACCAATCGTGTACTATATGCATTGCTTTTTACTGTTTGAAATGTAAGTACCCATACGTTTTTTCTAATAAAACATAATTTAAAACTATAATACACTATTGAAGCCCCTTTGCTTGTATATTACCTCACGGAGGATACCAGGTGGACATCCCAGAATTGCACCTAAGGAGGTATCGCTATACATCTAGCCCCTAGGACAGCGAGAGATTCCTAAAGCTAAGATGAGGCACAAGGATCCCCCATATCTATTTAATGCTGTAACCTTACAGCAGTAAGGTGAGAGGTTGTGAGGACGGAGGTGTCACAGATTATAAGAGACACTAATCATCTTTTTTCACCTTTTGACATGTGCAATAATTAGAGCACCTTCACCCTCATTGCACCTTTTAAGAAATTCACTGGGACTATTTATTCATCACTATTAACTGTAGTAGTTACTGTATTACCAATTGATAATTTATGGACATTTAGAAGCAATTACCTTTTGTTTTTGTTCACGATTATATTGATTATGATATTTACTGCATTATTTTTCATGGTAATGGGGACAGAGCAGCATAATTTTTTATTTCATGCACTTAGAGCCTTGGATTTTGCTTTTCGGTGTTTACAGCAGTTCTATTTATTTTATTTGACTTTATTTGTGTTGGTTTTATAACACAGGAGTACTTCTTATATAGTGTCCTTATCTTTGCTACCATTTGATTTGTTCCTTGACTACACTTCTGCCTGATCCCAACCTGCAACCACTTGTTACCGACCTTTGGCTTGTTTACTGACTTCTCTTCCACTTAATCCCTACCTGCTAACATCTGTCACCGGATCCTGGCTTGCTCACCTCCTGGCTCCTCCCATGAACTTCCTGATTTAAGCCATGTCTCTCCACTTCCTGTTTGCACTGACTGTGCTCTGTCCAGCTGATATCCTGCTCCTTGCATACCAGCTGTGCTTATCTTTGCTACCATTTGATTTGTTCCTCCACTACACTTCCGCCTGATCCCAACCTGCAACCACTTGTTACTGACCTTTGGTTTGTTTACTGACTATGCTTCAGCTTGATCCCTACCTGCTACATCTGTCACCAGATCCTGGCTTGCTCACCTTCTGGGTCTAATCAGACAGCTGCAATCTCTAGGACAACTACAGGATCTCTTAAGGAAATATTCTCCTCTAAAGATTCCACTCTATTAGAATAGAGACACAGCACCACCTACTGAATGGAGGCCAAGTTGCACCTGCTTACATGCCAGTGGCAGCAAAAGGGTTAAAGGATAAGTTCACTTTTTAAAACAAAATAATAAATGCACATCTTATTGCCGGTAAAAAAATGTGCATTTATTATTTTTTTTTTTTTGGAGCCTGTAAAGCATTTCACCAGCGATCAACAGATTGCTGGTACCATGCAGGTCTCCTGAAGACCTGTCAGTTTATCTGTGTGTCCCTAAGCCTATACAAGCAATAGAAACAGAAACGGGCAAGCAGATACACTGACAGGAAGAATCAATGAATTACCTCGGCACTCTACAGCGTCATGGTAGTTCATTGGGAACTACAAGCCGACATCAGGATGTCGGGACATGTAGTTCATTCATGCACAGAGCCCTGGGTATGAATAAAGAAAAATATAGAATCGCGCTAAACCTATAAGTTTAAAGTGAATATGAGCTGCAAACAGATAATAGAGACACACTGATCATGGAATGATCCAGAATTCGGCGTGGATCAAAAGCAAATATGCCAGTGCCTGTATGTTACGTTCTAGAACCGATAATTTCAAAAACATAAGTAAACCATAAATGAAACACCATAAATGGAACAAGGCATATGTGTGACATATATAAGTGAAAGATAATAATGATAAACAAAGTCCAATCATATAAGCAAAATTAAAATATATGTGACATCCACCCGTGCAAAATTAAAATGAAATAAAAGTCCATCCACAAGTAAGAAATCTTCAGAAGCTGGTATAAAGAAGACTGTGTTGGGTCCACCACCGTTAAATAGAGAGTTACTTCTTACCAGAAACCCATAATCCCCCGTTACAGAGGATCAAGAGAAGCCTGTAGTAATGATACAATCTCCAGGGAGCACCAAGCAAAGCCGCTGCTTTTCAGATCGCCTGTGGTAATGATACAATCTCCAAAGCGCACCAAGCAGGACCACTACTCTTCAAACCATCTCATTGTATTCAAGCCCATGAGCGGGTGTGCGTGGCATATAAAAATATATAAATGCTCCAATAGTGTAAAACCAGTCCTGAACTTTAATGGCACGGCCATGTGGGCGGAGCTCCACACAGCTGCGCTTATTTCAAAAACTGACAGCTAGTACAGGGAACTTCTCCCCATACTGCTGTCACAGGGAGGGGTTGGATCGAGCAGCGGCTGCAGAACTGATAACGTATTACATGTTTCACCCTAAAAACAGGTGGAACATGTAACATGTTCCCAAAGATTAACTTATCCATGAACCACTTGCTGCCCTTCATGTGACCGCCTACTAGAACGACCCAATCTTGCTAGGACACAGAGTGACCCCAATCTGTGTCCAATCACAGCCGGACACGGAGATGCCAGTAATCGGTGCTCCTTGCCTCACACTGATGAAGTGTGAGGAGAGGAGAGCCGATCAACGCATCTCCTCTCAGGGGACAGCTAGGTATGTAATTAGGGCACTGATCATCAGTGCCCTGATTACAATTAAGTGCCCACCAGTGCCAGCAATGATTGCCCATCACTTCCAGCAATCAGTGGCCATTAGTGATGCCAGTCAGTGCTGGCTATCAGTGCTCCCATCAATGCCCATCACTACTGCCCATCAATGCTCATCACTGCTGCCCATCAATGCTACCCATCAATGCCCATCAATGCCCATCAGTGCCGCCTATGTGTTCCACCTAACTGTGTCAACCAGTGATGCCTATCTGTGCCCAACAGTGCCGCCTATCTGTGCCCAACAGTGCTGCCTATCTGTGCCTAGTGCCCACCAGTTCCACCCATCAGTACCGCTTATCAGTGCTCATCAGTGCCACATATCAGTGCCACCTATCAGTGCCCATAAGTACGGCATATTCGTGCCTCCTCATCAGTGCCACCTAATGAGTGCCCATAAGTGCCGCCTCATCAGTGCCCATAAGTGCCGCCTCATAAGTGCCCATCAGTGCAGCCTATCAGTGCCCATCAGTGAAGGAGAAAAATTACTTATTTACAAAATTTACTGACAAAAACTAAGAAAAACTTTTTTTTTTTTTCAAAATTTCTGGTCTTATTCTTTTTTTTTTTTTTTTTTTGGGGAAAAATTAAAAAACTCAGGAGTGATTAAATACTACCAAAAGAAAGCTCTATTTGTGTGAAGAAAATATAACAATTTCACGTGGTTACAGTGTAGCTGTCAGGAAAGGTCCCCTCCGCTGGTAATATCGATCATTTGGCGTGCAGTACTGAGGTCCACCAGCAGGTGTCTCCTGGCAGTTTGGAGCTGTCAGAAGAGCTTTTTCCTCCTGGTATTCTGTCACCTTTGGGCAGCAGTACTGGCGTCCACCAGCGGAGGAATCCTGGCAGTATGGAGCAGGTATTCCCCTCTGCAGACGGTGTCACCTGACCTTAATTAGCAGCTGCAGTATAAATACCCGGCAAGTACACACTCATCTTGCCCTGGTATTTTCCTTGAGCCCTGACCTGCAGCCTGCATCCTGTTTACCTGATTCCTGAAACCTGATTCCTGTTCCTGAGACCTGATTCCTGTTCCTGAGACCTGATTCCTGTTCCTGAGACTTGATTCCTGTTCCTGAGACCTGATTCCTGTTCCTGAGACCTGATTCCTGTTGTTCCTGTTCCCTGTCTGTTTCCTTGCTCTGGACCCTGAGCCTTGTATCTGACCCGTCCCTCCTGTGATCCATCCATCCTCTCTTGTCCTGTTTGTTTCCCTTCCCCAGCTGCTGACCTCCCGTTGAGGACCCTGGCCTGGCTCTGTTTATGATCTCGGTATTTCCCTTACTTGTATATATTTGTTCTGTTATTATTATTATTTGTGGGGTTCTGTTTGTATTGGTTGTGGTCTACTGAGTGATATTGGAGGTGGTTGTGTTATATTTATTCATTTATCTTTAATAAATCATTTATATTTTCACTTATACACGTCTGGGTTTCCTCTGTTGCAGTCCACACAGCTCTGGTCTTATCTGGTACATGACAGTAGCATGACCGCGCAATTGTCATTCAAAGTGTGACAGTGCTGAAAGCTGAACAATGGCTTGGGGCAGGAAGGGGGTGTAAGTGCCCTGCAGGGCCGCCATCAGGGGGGTACAGCCATTACAACTGTAAGGGGCCCCGGGGCCCGAGGGGCCCGCTCGGGCCAGAAGAAGGCAGGACGGGTGAAGGGGATCCATGCTGTGCAGTACAGAAACAATCTCACAGTTTCTGCTATTCTCGTGTCATTGACTCAGGCATCAAGTTCTTTACTGCCACCTCTGGCTACTATGTGCATGTGCACCCCTCGTGTGACAGTGATCTGCCTGTTAGCTACAAGTAGGGGCTGTAAAGGTAAGGGAGGGGGGCTGTTTGTGTACAGGGAGGGGCCAGAGGCTTGTTTGTGTACAGATTTGTGTAAGTGGGGCTCTCATATATACAGTAGACATGTGCACACTGAAATATTTCATTTCGGAATTTCGTTTTCGTCCGAAATGTAAATTTATTTAGTTACTCCCGAAATTAGTTTTAATTTATTTTGTATCGTTAAAAAATGCATTCGCCCGAAAAGCAGAAATAATTAAGGTCGAATCTGTCATTGAAGGCTTATGGTGTCTGTCGAATGTTCTAAGAAGATTCGACAGAGCAGCTAAACTGTGCAACGCCGCAATTGTAAATTTCCTGTCGAATGTTCCACCTGAAGGCTATAGAAAAATTCTAATGTTGTATGACACTAGTAATTATATTTATTAATTATTATTACTAGTCAACCAACATTAGAATTCTTCTATAGCCTATGGGCGGAGCATTTGACCATAAATGTCCGCTTGTGGCGACTGCTTCGTCGAATCTTTTCATGTCGAATCTTTTCTCTCTATGTCGAATAATCTTGGACTAATAGATTTAGGTTAGGCACATACGACCGTTTTTGCTATTGTCTCTATAATGTCAAATCTTTTCTCTCTATGTCGAATCTTTTCTCTCTATGTAGAATAATCTTGAACTAATAGAGCTAAGGTTAGGCACATTCGACCACAGGTTCGATGGACACAGATCGCTATTGTCAGCGTCATGTCGATTCACCTATCTATATCGAACTGTTGTCACGATGAAAACGAAAATAAAGCATTTGTTTATGTCGGATCTTTCAGTTTTTCGATTCTGCACGGTCGTTATCGTTTGTTAAAACAATAACGAAAGTACCCAAAATTCGGACGAAAATGCATTTGGACGAAAACGAATGCACATGTCTAATATACAGGTGTGTGTGTGTGTGTGTGGGGGGGGGGGGGGGGCGTTGACATATATACAGGTGTGGGGGGCGCTTACATATATAAAGGTGTGTGTGTGTGTGGGGGGCGCTGACATATATAAAGGTGTGTGTGTGCATGGGGGGGTGCTGACATATATACAGGTGTGTGTGGGGGGGTCGCTGACATATATACAGGTGTGTGGGGGGGCTGCCATATATACAGGTGTGTGTGTGTGGGGGGCTACTATATATACAGGTGTGTGTGGGGGGGTTGACATATATATAGGTGTGGGGGGGGGGGGCTGAAATATAGGCCTAAAGCTGTGTAAGGGGCCCAAAAATTTGTGATGGCTGCCCTGGTGCCCTGTATTGAGGTGGTTAGAGGAGACAGGATAATCACACCAAATTATTACAGTACAATTTATTTCATTATAGAAATTCAAGCTAAAACCAAACAGTGAGTTTCAAGGGTTTACACAGTACCCTAAAACTTTTCCCACTCTATCTAAAGCTAGAGAAATATTCAACCTTATTGTAAAGAAACTTATTGACACTTCTCCTTCTCTTTCTGTCAGATGGCTCACAAAAAGATGATCATTGCGGCATTTGTAATACTTCCGTGTTTGAGCATGTTCTCATACATCATTTACATTGATGTTTTCAAAAGGAACAGCTCCACGAATTTTCTTGAAGCCACCTGCAAACAAAACCCTCCTTTCTTGGTTCTGCTGGTGACCACGACACATGACCAGATGACAGTGCGAATGGCCATCAGAAAAACATGGGGGCAGGAGCAACTCATCCATGGAAAACGAGTGGTGACCTTTTTTCTTCTTGGCACCAATCCAACTCCTAGTACTGAGAAAGACTCATTTTTATCAGAAGAACTTAACACCTATAAAGACATCATCCAAAAAGACTTCATGGACACATATTACAACTTGACTTATAAAACATTAATGGGCATGGAATGGATAACTCACTATTGCCCTCAGACACACTACGTCATGAAGACGGACATTGACATGTTTATTAATACATTTTACCTTGTCGAACTACTCATGCGTAAAAACCAGACTTCAAATCTTTTCACAGGTTTTCTAAAGCCAACCGATGCCCCTATACGTGATAAAAACAGCAAGTGGTACATAAGTGAAAGCGAGTTCAACCGTGATAAATACCCCCCATTTTGTTCGGGTACGGGCTACGTGCTCTCTGTAGATGTTGCTCAAAGGATCTATAACATATCTTCCTCCATACCGTTCTTCAAATTGGAGGATGTGTATATAGGGTTGTGTCTGGAGAAACTAAATATCACGTTGCAGGAACTTCACGAAAAACCTGTGTTTTTTCCATCAAAGCCCCCATTCTCTGTGTGTACCTATCGGAACCTTGTGACGTCCCATAGGGTCCAGCCAGAGGAGATGAAGCTTTATTGGGATGCCTTGGAGAAGTCACAAGACGAAGAATGTTAAGATGCACTTTTCTTTTCATATATAAATATGTTGAACTTTACAGTAGCACTGTGCTACGCTCACCAAAATTTTAGTTTTAGTTTTGGATAAAGGGGTTGATTTACTAAAACTGGAGAGTGCAAAATCTGGTGCAGCTGTACATTGTAGCCTATAAGTTTCTAACTTCAGCTTGTTCAATTAAGCTTTGTCAAAAGAAACCTGGATGCTGATTGGTTTCTGTGCAGAGCTGCACCAGATTTTGCACTCTTCAGTTTTAGTAAATCAACCCTAAAGTGAGGAACATTTGAAATATATATGGGAATAATTTGAGACATTAATACTGATTGTGACCTCATTCAGAAGATTTCCCTTCACTTCCTGTTCTTGTGACAATATTGTCAGCAGGAGAGGAAGTGAAGGGAAATCCCTCTTACCATCACAACAAAGGCAGCTTTAGAACCGTTTAGTAATGGCACTCTACAAACAGATATTTAGTGATAATTTCTATTCTTTTATTCTTTGCATACTTTATTTTTACTTTCATCCCCATTCTTCTGACGGTGGCCATTTGCCGTGCCATTTAAAGGCAGATGACTCCATCACCTTTTCTGGAATTCTGCCTGGAACTCTGCGTCTGCCTTCTGGAACATGTGACAGTGCACATCACCTGAGGGTTGAGGCACTAGTGATGTAGCCTTCCCAGGATGCATCTGTGAGGCCCTGGTTACATCACCAGTGCCTCACTCAAACAAGAAGTGAGAAAAGAGTAATTGTGTAATGAATATAAGATGATTTCAAAACAGCATGCAGAACTGTATCCTGATGTGATTTTTAGTGAAAGAGAGAAAAGGTCCACATGAACACAACAGCATCAGCATTGTGTTTGCGTGGAGTGGGGAAGAATTAGAACCTCTTCTCCCATGATACTGTTATGACAAGGGAAGAAATCTTCCCAATGGGGCTACAAGCAGCAATAAAAAACCGACAGAGGTTCTAACTCTTCTCTATTCAAAAAAGAATAAACAGTATGCCTCTTCTTTTAAATAAAATTTATATTAAATCTTGGTTTAGTTATTTTTGTTTTAAAATATTTGGACTATTGTTTTTATATATTTTTTTATATGTATAAGGTATATATGTAATAAATAAAATTTAATACATGACTGAGGCTTTTCAGAACATCATGAGTTATCTAAAGAAGACAACACATCAGAGGGTGCCTATATCCGATGGTCACCTTGCATGGAGACCAATAAGAAATGCCTCATTCCTCTGACTCATTTACTTTTGTTTGTAATCTTCAGATTGGGCTACTGTTTTTTTCATTACAGAAAGTGGTAAGGAGACAAAGGATCTTTGGATCTTAAACTGCCCCCCTGCTGGATCGATAGAAGACTACATATTCATATGCAATGCATACTTCAGCCACTAAGAATGTGCACCAATCACCCATAGCTTTATGACAACCCACCTAATATTGAGTAGGTCCCCCTTTTGCTGCCAAAACAGCCCCTTCAGCCACCAAAACAGCCCCGACTCATCAAGTCATGGACGCCACTAGACCTCTGAAGGCATGCTGTGGTCTATGGCACCCAGCCATTAGTAGCAGATCCTTTAAGTCCTCTACGTTGCAAAACGATGCCTCCATGGACCTGACTTGTTTCCAGCGAATCTAACAGATGTTCCATTGGACTGTGATCTAGAGAAATTTAAGGGCCAAGTCAACACCTCAAACTCATTGTGTTCCTCAGGCCATTCTTGAACCATTTTGCAGTGTGGCAGGACATCATTCTGTTGTTGAAAGAGGCCACTGCCATAAGGGAGTACCATTTCCATGAAGAGGTGTACTTGGTCATCAACAATGTTTAGGTAGGTGGTATGTGTTAAGTAATATCCACGTGGGCAGCAGGTTTCCCAGCAGTACATTTCCCACATCATCACACTACCTCTGCCGGCATGTCTTCTTCCCATACTGCATCCTGGCATCATCTCTTCCCCAGGTAAGTGACACACACACACATACCTGGTCATCCACATGAAGTAAAAGAAATTGTGATTCATCAGACCAGACCTCCTTCTTCCATTGCTCTGTGGTCCAGTTCTGATGCTCACATGCCCATTGTAGATGCTTTTGGCTGTGGACACGGGTCAGCATGGGCAACCTGATTAGTCTGAGGCTACGCAGCCCTATACACAACAAGCTGTGATGCCCATTTTTTCTGCTTTAACTTTAGGGACAACCTATTCATTTGTTGTTTAATATCTAACACTGATTTTCAGATGCTATTGTAAGAAAAATATCAATGCTATTCACTTTACCTGTCAGTGGTCATAAAATTATGGCGGACTGGTGTAAATTTTTTAGCCCTGATCAAAATAAATACAGAAAATATATACAAAACATATACATTCCATTTAAGTGACAACTACTACTAAGCAAGGTCTGTTTTTTTTCTCTGGCCTCAAAACACAGTAAAAAGATGAAAAAAAAACCAAACACATAAATGTAGCGCCCCCCTGACCACCCCCAGCATCAGGGAACACTGACATTTAACCTTAGGGTGCATGTTCTTAGGCATGGTGGACGGTTGCAGAAAAATGTGCCCCAGTAACTTTTAGGCTGAACAAAAGTGAGTTTATTGCTCAAAACAACATAATGTAGGGAGAGAGGGTTAGGGCACAGGACACCCTGGGACGGTAGGCAGACAGACCCGCAGACTCCAAAGACACAAAAATAGCCGGGTAGACAGCAAAACAGAGCAAGGGCCTTAGGCCTGCACCCTGCGTTCTGTATCTACGTAGCAACAGCTGTCTCCCATAGCAACCAAAAACTCACAGCAACATGCGGGGTTTCCTTGGATGAGTCCATCTTGACACTTTCCCAAGCTGTCCACAGTCCCCGGTTAATGGAAGAGTAACCCCTGGTACTTCATCTTAGACCTGCATCACTTTTCTCATGTCTCCAGGCAACAAAAGGCTCTTTTTCTCTGGCAGAGCCTCTCCCATGCCACTAGGCAGCAAACAGGCTTTCTCTGGCAGAGCCTCGAGCACATTGCCAGGCCTTAGGCTTCAGGCCCACTCAACGCAGCTGTTCCTCACACATCCACACCTGAACAAGGTCTCGGTGGGAGGACCCTGATCACTTGACCTCCCCAAATATTTATACTCCAAGCATTTTCAGAGGCCATAAAACTCCTACTGATTGGCTGGGAGAAGTATGCATATTCATAAACTAGAAAAACAAGGAGAGAGGTGCCTCTGGGTGCAGACGTTTAAAACAAGCTTTAATGAATATATAGTAGTCAACTCACATTTCAGCAGAAATTGACAGGCATTAAGGTGTTAAAGTAGTAATGTCAGGGTGGCGATCCTGGATCCTGAGCCTTCTTTTCCTCCGTCAGAACGTTCTGGTCAGGGAGGTGTCCGCCGCTGGATGGATGGACTGGCGCCGGAAGACAACCTCAGGATGAGGCGTGAGGCGCAGGGAACAGCAGGCTGCAGGGGATGACGTCACCAGAAGTGGACGCGTTTCTTGAGCATGCGCCGGGGGATGTGTTTTCTAAGACTAATGTGTATGGGCGGAGAGCAATTCTAGATATATTTAAACACATGAGTTTGAGAATGGGCAATGCAATGATAAAAACTAAAAACAAGTGGGGCCAGGAACTAGGGATAATATTATTATAATTTTATAGTGGGGGGGGATTGAGAACGGTATTTATAAGGCTGGAGACTGGGCGAAATCATGATCAGATAATTCGCTGTTTGACGAAGAGTTAATTCAACTCCTCACGCAACATCCTGCGACTTTCCCTCCTGTTATCCATACACCCTTCAGGCCTAGATCCATCTTCAACCCATCACGTGCCAAGGGCCCTTATATAGAGAGCTTTTATAGGGTAGTGTTCGCAGACTTTCAAAAATTGTGCCAGTCCTCCAGCACCACCAAATTAACAATCTCTCCCCCCTTGAGATCGGACCTCTTAAATCTCTGACCGAGGTCGATGACATTGTCATCAAATTGGCCGGCAAGGGAGGAGGGATCATAATACAAAATAAAAGTGATCATGTTGGCGAGGCTAAGAGATTACTCTCTGACAGCACCACCTATAAGAAAATCACAAAAGATCCCACTTTTGACTTTGCTAAAGAAGTTGATATTTTAGTGTCATTGTCATTTGGCATTCCAAAACAACATTCTTAATAAAATGGAAAAATGCTTTCTTCTCAAAGACTTTTATCAGATCCCCTACTTTTATCACCTCCCAAAGGTTCACAAAAGTTTAGAAACCCCTTCCTGGCAGACTGAACGTGGCCACGATGGATAGCGCAACCATAGGCCTAAGCCTGTATATTGACCAATTTCTACAGCCCATGCATCAATTACAGTCATATATTACAGACGGGACCCATCTGTTAGGACTCCTATCTCCCTACAAGTGGGAGCCCACATACGTTTGGCTCTCACTTGATGTGAACTCATTATACACATCCACTCCTCACACCTTTGGCCTATCGGCCCTGGAACACTTCCTGGCCCAGGATCAACTAATTAACCGCCCATCAGGCCACCTTCATCTTGAACGCCACATCATTTTGTCTGACACAACTATTTTAACTTTGATAGAGATTTCTATCTATAACTACAGGGCACAGCTATGGGGGCTAACTTTGCACCCTCTTACGCAAATTTGGCCATGGGTTTTTGGGAAAACCAACATATTCTCAAAAATAATCCTTTTTTGTGCAACATTGTATTTTTTGGCCATTACATAGACGATATAATCATAATTTGGGATGGTTCCGTTGATCCCATCACCTGATTTGTGGACCAATGTAATGACAACCAATATGGCTTGTCTTTTACATTCGTCACTGACCCCAATACGTTTAGTGACAAAGAATACCCTGAGACTCTGATTAACCAAGCCTTCCAACGCTATCTTAAAGGGAAACCCCCTAAAGTGGTTCGTGAACCAGAAAACCATTCTGTCCGGTTTACTACCACTTTTCAAAACCAATTTAAAAAGATGGAAAAAAAACTGTCCAACCATTGGAATATCCTACTACAGGACCCGTTTCTTAAGTCCATCATTCTGGAACACCCTAGGGTGACATACCGCAGAGCGCCAAATTTGAAAAGTAAAATATCCCCCAGCAAAATTAGACCTAGCCATACTCCCCTTGAAAAACCTGTTCTTATACCACTGGTTGGTATGTACCAGTGCCGTAAGTCCCTCTGTAAAACTTGCAAATACGTTAAACATGGCCAGCGATCTATTAGCACAAAAGGGAAAATGTATCAATTGAAAGAATTTTATAACTGCTCGTCGGATATTGTTGTATATGGGCTCAGCTGTATGTGGGCCGCACCATGCGAACCCTGAGAACAAGATTCGGCGAACATAGGAGATTGATTGAAGGTGGGACAGATCCACACAGTGTCCCTAGACATTTCAATCAACACTCCACAAAGGGTCTGCAAGTTTGGGTGATCAAACAAATATCCAGTTCTCTCCCGGCAGCCGAACGTTTCAAAAAACTCTGTGCCAGAGAAACGTTATGGATCTACAATCTCGATGCCCTTTCGCCTGGTGGTATTAATGAAGGAATCAAAATCTCCACTATTGTATAATATATGTTATATAGGCATTGTTTTTTACCCCACTTAGAGTATAAGTTAAGGTTGTCTTCCGGAGCCGGCCCATCCATCCAGCGGCAGACACCTTCCTGACCAGACCGTTCTGACGGAGGAAAAGAAGGCTCAGGATCCAGGATCACCACCCTGACATTACTACTTTAACACCTTAATGCCTGTCAATTTCTGCCTACACCCACACTCGTCTGCAGTAAGCCTAGAGTTAGAAGTCAGCAAGCGGACATCTTTATACACCCACCGGAGTCTTGCTTTTCATAGATATTTTTAACAGTAAACTCAGCTTATATATATACTGTATTTCACTATATAAGCTGAGTTTACTGTTAAATAACTGTGAAAAGTAAGACTCCAGTGGGTGTATAAAGATGTCCACTTGCCGACTTCTAACTCTAGGCTTACTGCGGACGAGTGCGGATGTACCAAGATGGCCGCAACGCAACGTCACTTTGGTTGCATAGTCTAATGGGTAGTGGCTTTCTGACAGGACACTGGGTCGAAGCATCGAGAGATCAAGAGGTGCATGCTGGGCATACAGCATCACCATATCCTGAAAGAGACTGCTAGTGGGCTTCACATGTAGAGATGGAAGCGATCTGCAGAGCAAAAATAAACAGTAAGTCGTTTAAAAAAAACGAGAATTGAGCGGTGATATGTTAAGTGACATGAATTTTATGTTTTAATATAGCGTAAAAGAACGGATTACATAAAAAACCCCCAAAAAACTCCACTTCAAGTTGATGATTAAACAGCTAAACTGCATTCAGGTCTGGTTTTCACTTTTTTGTCTACTGAAAGGCCTTATGCACAGGTGCGTTCTTTATCCATATGTAGCGCACCCCTGTAGGAGCTGCTAGTTTGATAAGCCCTCTGACTAGTTTCTTTCCCGCTTTGTGATAATGCTGCTTCTGCCATCCTGACACCCTCTCGCTTCAATAAGGTGAACAACACCAGAGTAAATTAACATTGTATATATTTTAGAAAATGGACTGGTCAGATAGAACAAGGTATTACAAAATGTGACAAATGTAATAACACACAGTTCCTATACAGAGGAATTCTATAGCAACATTGCATACAGAAAGCAACACCAAAGGTAACTCAGCCCAGGTTTCACCATATACTCCAGCTAACTTAAAATATACCAAAGTCACCATAAGTGCAAAGGGGCGGCTTTAACCTCCCTGGCATTATTCCCGAGTCTGGCTCGGGGTGAATTTTCAGTACCAAAAGAGGTAACCCCGAGCCACACTCGGGATCGCATTGCAGGATCCAGGAAGAGGTTACTTACCTTGTCCCCAGGATCCTGCGATATCTCCCCGCTCTGTGTGCGAGCCATCCTCCGCCGGATCTATTACAGTGCCGAGTTCCGTTCCCTGCGAGCGTTGCGACGCACTGAGACGGAGAACGGCGCCAAATTCAAAAAGTAAAGAACACATTACATATACAGTACACTGTAATCTTACAGATTTCATTACTGTATCAATTTATTTCACCTCCCTTTTGTCCCTAGTGGTTTGTCCAGTGCCCTGCATGCAGTTTTATGTTATAAATACTGTTCTTTCTGCCTGGAAACTGGAGATTGTCCATAGCAACCAAAAAGTGTCCCTTTACATCAAAAGTGGTTTTAGACCAGCTAGAAAACAGCGATAAATTAGAATCACTTGTAGAATTGAGCGATAGTGATTTGTGGGGAAATCCATCATCAAACACTGAAAGTAATGACAGCGACAATTCTGCAACTGAGCAAATTTTAGTGTTTTTGATTTGATCACATTTTTGAATACTTTTTATTATTATTATATTATTATTTGTTATAATTATTTATAGTTATTTATTATATTATAATTTATGATTTTGTTTTTCAAACTTTATCATACCCGGGATGTCTACTAGAATTGTTTGTACAGATTTAAGTGAGTTATTCCTAAGAATTACAGGCCTACAATAAAAAACTTTCAGACTGGTGATTTACAAGTGAATCCGCCTATACCCGTAATCCCACCACTGCGCATTAGGAAATAAACAAGGACAATCCTACAGCTGCCACTTAAAAATGGAAAACATGTGAACCAAATTCAAACCTCTAATTAGATATAAGAATGAATGGTGGCGCTAACGTGATAATGATAACCTAAAAGTGAATGATATATATATAAAAATGTGAAATGATGATGGTGAAGGGACCCTATCATCAATACCACAGTGAAGTATAAAAAAAACAAGGAAACAAATGACGACTGAGTATATGAAAATAGCCTAAATAACGTGCCAAAGTAAATAATATCCACCCTGTGATAAGTGTAAAATGAATAAGTAACTATTCACAAAATGCATATATCACTAATCAAAAAATTGATTTGGATGCATAAAACCAGTCTATATATAGTGCAAATGAAAGTCCAAAAAGTGATAAGATCTCCGGTTTGAGAAACAAAATGTGATTTTTGTAATCATCCACCACACCTCAGTGACGTGATTTCACTCCACTCAAAAATTCGCACTCACCAGCTGCTATAGCCTCACACTCTCGTGTTTGGCCAGAATCGCCTCAACCCACTCTCATGGGGGTTAGAATCAGATTTCCAGTGTCCAAAGGTGTATATGTCAAGCTCCTTCTCTGAAGTAATAGCTCCACATTTACTCACCATAGACCCGACGGGTGTCAGAAGCAAATTAGCAACTTTAGACAATGTCTCCTTAGCAGTACTAGGTGATGTCTTCTCAGAGTCCATGGCTGTCCACTCTGAGAAAGTCAAGGCAGAAGCAACATCTTCGCCCTGGGCCCACAATAGTTCCTGTGACATTGTCTCAAACAAATCATCATCATCACCAGAGAGATCCGACATGGAATCTATCTCCGAATATCTCAACTCTTCTGCTGGCAAATATTTACAAAGAGTCCCAGATATGTCCCCCTTTGATCTCTGACCCGTTCCTGACGTGGACTTTTCCGGATCCATGCATTTCTCCGGCTCCCGTTTGGTGTAGTCTCTGGGGTAGGCCTCGACCACAGCCGCGGGAAGCCTTTACATATCCCACCTTCCTCTGGACAGGTGCAACGGGGATAGGTGTAGTGGACGTGGAAATGAAAGTGATGTCCGCTGATGAAGTAGTGACAGCGGTATCTCCCTCAGGAACACTCTCGGTGGCAACAGGTGAAATCACAGTCTGTTGTTCTCCAACAGCAACGGTAGCAGCTTCCACTGTAGCAATGCCTGTAGCCCAGTCCACCCGATAAGCACGGGGCGATATAGCAGGTTGCTCCACTATGAACGAATATTCTCCGCACTACAAACAATGAACAAATGGATGGAGATGTATGGCCAGTCCAGACCTTCACACTTGTGGCAAAGCATGCCCAGCCTTTCAAATTCTCAACTGTGTAGAGAACAAACCTCCCCTGCGGTTTCAGACGAATGCCGGTATCTGTCAGCAGGGTTCCGGTCAACATAGCCCCCGCAGCGGTACTCGTAGGGAACATCTTAGGTCCCATAGTTGGCGGTATCAACGAAAAAGAAGACATGGCCGCACTCTGATCTTCTCAGCACGATCACGAGGCCTCTCTTCTCCTCTGGTGCCAAACACACACATGCGTCCCACGCGGCAACAAGTAGATTAGGCTCCTCCCACTTGCTCTTCTGATCACGTAGCTCCCGGGCTTTTACTTCTCACCCACAGCCTACGCAGTCAGAAATAAAGTCCTGCACTTTAACCCCTTCCTCTCTCCAAAAATTGACAAAGTCCAGAAATTTGTTCCAACATAAACTCCTGGTGAAATACTTCTCAGGGTTGTGGGAGATTGACGGCTAACAATCCCGGACGACACCCCCACATGTAGCAATTACTCTTGGTGGAGCTGCTGGTTTAAAGCGGGCTGTTACCATCACCTTCGTTACCTCTATTTCACCAGAACCGGGTCTAGGGTCCCGTTGAGTTTAACACCGGACAATGTAGGCACCGGACACTTGGGTATCTTTTCCAATGCTTTAATAAACGTAAATTGTAGGAAGTAGCAGGAAAGAGATAGAAGGAGAGTTTCAGGGAAGTTCAAATACCTTTTCTTGGTGTAGCATTAGGAATTGAGAGTTTGTGGATGAATGTACTCTCTCTTTATAGTTGAATCTTTGCCCGCCTGGATAGGTTTCTCTCACTAACCTAGCAGCCAGTACACAGCACGAACAAAAGTCTCTGCCACATACTTGATTGGAACAAAACCCGTACGATCCTCTGCCACAGGATGTAATGGTTTAAGATGAACAGCAAACACAGCACTAGAACCTTTAAGCCGACCCGGCAGTACTATGCAGTAGGGTTACTTTAGGATACGTCCTCCAAGTCACCAGGCCCCTCTCCAGACCAGCACTCTGCATGATCCTTCCATGACGGGTCTTCTCAGTTGTCCAGCTTCTTCCCTCTAGGACAGACAGCCCAGGACCATTCCTCTGCCGCTGTGGTAGGCCCCAGACAGGCTTCTGGGCCACCCACACGCTGCAGCTACGTGGGCTTCCCGGACGGAGGACCACGAGGTAGTACTCCTAGCACATACCTGTCGACCAGGAGGGCCAGCAGGTGGAACGAAACGAACCCCAAAACATGGCGTCTGTCCCATAAATACCCTCCCCCAGAATGCAACTCGGAGGACCACCTCCACCGAGTTATCTCCGGGACAGAGGAGCACTCATACGCTTCAGCGTGTTGCCTTTCCAACACCGACCCATGGCAACAACGACACCCACAGGCACAGTGTGAAACTACAAGCAACTCAGCCAAGCTGGAACAGAGGCAAATCTGACTATGTATGAACAGATAACCCACTAAATTTACCTATCAACAGTAGATTGAAAATCTACCAGTGCTACACAAGCAAATACACTAGAGCCCCTCAACCTGCCTGGGTGAGAATCCTGGACCCATACACTGGTGGGGTACCACGCTACCACACTGGCAACATTTCACCTACCAGAACATTCACTAATTCAGGCCCTTTCATATCAGCATCATCATCTACCATCCAATCAATATGCTTCTGAATCGCATCTTTAAATCTATTCCAGTAGTCAAAAGCCATGTACACACTTGCCCACACACGACTAAAGTCCGTTGGTATGAACATGATGACATACGAAGGGACTAGAATAAGGAAGTTCATAGCCAGTAGCCAATAGCTGCCCTTGCGTCCTTTTTTGTCCGTTGGACTAGCATACAGACGAACTGATTTTTCGACCGGACTCAAGTCCGTCGGAAAGATTTGAAACATGTTCAAAATCTAAAGTCCGTCTGATTTTTGACAGAAAAAGTCAGCTGAAGGTCCGATGAAGCCCACACACGGTCGGATTGTCTGATGGATTTGTTCCGTCGGACCAGTGCGGTCGAAAAGTCCGCCCGTGTGTACACGGCATAACACATCCTCTCCTTTCTTCTGAACAACATCCATTAACTTTCACATAGCCTGCCCTTTGTCAAACGTACTAGCTACCTACTCCTTTAAAATTAAATTTAATCTATCAATTTTTAGTTCATACTCATCTCTCTTTATTATTCCTTGTTCATAAGCATCCTTAGTTTTGGCAAACACATTCCAGACATCCACATACTTTTCTGGCATTGCACAATCTTTTAAAATCCGCATATATTCCCATAGGTAGCATGGTGGGTCTTTTGTACCCATACTATCTTTTAATACCACTTTTTTGGACATTTTTCAAGATTCTGTAAATCTGTCATGATTGCTCTAATTTCATGGGGCTTCCAAGCAGGGGCGGACGGACAACTCATGGGGCCCCTGGGCAACAGGAGATCATGAGGCCCCCTGTGCCCCCACCCACACTCAAGCCACACCCACACAAAGCCCCACCCCCCCAGCTTGCACTGCGTGGACGCCTCAATTCTGGGTCGAACCTGAGATAAACAGTGCACAGTGGGCAGCAGGGCAGAGCATGGGATGTCAAGCAAGCACAGTACACAGGGGGCACCAGGGCAAAGCATGGGGGAACCATGGAAAAGTATAGAAGTCAGCAGGTCATAGCACAGGGGTCAGGAGGGCACAATATGTGTGTATGGAGGGCAGGAGGGCACACTACATGGGGAGCAGCAGGGCACATTGTGGGGCACACAAGGGCACATTACAGGTTGGGGGGGCACAGTAGGACACATCACGGGGGGGGAGGGTCAGCAGGGAACATTATAGGGCACATTACATGGGGGGAGGCAGAGGGGAACATTATGGGGCACAGCATGGAACATTACATGGGGCAGGAGGGCACATTATGGGGTACAGCAGAGTATATTACATAGGGGCATGAGGGCACATTATGGGTGGGGCATATTACATGGGGGCAAGAGGGCACATAATGGGACACAGCAGGGCATATTACATGAGGGCACATTAAGGGGGACAGCAGAACACATTAGGAGGGATAAAATCTCATATTATGGGGCACAGCAGGGCACATTATGAGACATAGCAGGGCATATTACATGGGGGCAAGAGGATACATTATGGGGCACAACAGGGGATATTACATGGAGCAAGAGGGCACATATAGGGCACAGTATGGTGCACACAGCAGAGCACATTATGGGGCACTGAATGATGCATCAGGGGACACACAGCAGGGCACATCATATGGCACACAGCAGGGTACAGGGCACACCATGGGGCATACAGTAGGGCTCAGGACACATCACAAGGCCCACAGGAGATAATTGGGCACATAGTGAGGCACATAGTAGGGCATGGGGCACACAGTAGGATACACCATGGGGCACACCACAAGGGCACACAGTAGGGCATATCACGGGGCACACAGCAGGGCATGGGGGCAGGCAGCAGGGCATTAGGAGACACAGCAGGGCATGGGGCGGACAGCAGAGCATGGGGCACAGAGCAGGACATGAGGCAGACATCAGGGCATGGGGGTACAAAGCAGGGTGTCGGGGCATGGAGCAGGGCATGGGGCAGACTTTGGGGCACAGAGCAGGGCATGGGGCAGACAGCAGGGCATAGGGGCACACATCAGAGCATGGGGGCAAAGAGCAGGGCATGGGGCAGACATCAGGGCATGGGGGCACAGAGCAGGGCATGGGGGCAGACATCATAGCATGGGGCACAGAGCAAAGCATGGGGCAGTCAGCAGGGCATGGGAGAACAGAGCAGGGCACAGACATCAGAGCATGGGGGCACAGAGCAGGGCATGGGGCAGACAGCAGGGCATAGGGGCACACATCAGAGCATGGGGGCAAATAGCAGGACATGGGGGCACAGAGCAGGACATGAGGCAGACAGCAGGGCAAGGGGGCACAGAACATGGCATGGGGTAGGTGCACTTGAAATTGCACTGAAAGTGCACTTGGAAGTGCAGTTGCTGTAAATCTGAGGGGAAGATCTGAAATGAGGGGAAGCTCTGCTGATTTTATCATCCAATCATGTACAAGCAAAAATGGGGGCTCCCTTCTAGGTATACCTTGACCTTAGGGTACATCAAACGTAAAGCGTTTGTTATGCCAACACATCATATTCCTGATATGTGCCTGCTGTACCATGTACATGTATGAGAAAGTATCCTGATCTCTTTGTATTGCTTCCTTTGTGTGAAATCCCTGGAAGCCATACCTGGAAGCAATATGACAGTCCCTCTGCTTTCCTATTAAAAACTGACCACGCTAAGCAGGAGAGCACAGCGTGGTCAGTTCTTTAGCTATGCTGGAAACTCAGTATAATCTCCTCCAATAATCAGACTTGTCCCGATACCCCCCCGCTGCACAGCCATTCACTAGGAAGCTCAGTGTGCTGCTGCTGCTGCTTCTCCTCCCCAGCTCTTATGCAGCTGAAAACAGAGGGAATGTGATCACTTATAAAAAAGGGAAAAAAGGTATTTATAATGTTTTTTATATTTATACAAAAATGTTTTGCATTTTCATTTCTACTTTAAATTGAATGAATGGTTGTTTTACAAGGTAATCATTTACATTCACTTTAAAGCTGAATTCCAAGTATAGATATTTTTGCATATGCAGCAACCTCTAGTGCAGGGGTAGGCAACCTGGGGCCCTCCAGCTGTTGTGGAACTACATTTCCCATGAGGCATTGCAAGGCTGGCAGTTACAATTACTCCCAGAGGCATGATGGGACTTGTAGTTCGGCAACAGCTGGAGGGCCCCAGGTTGCCTACCCCTGCTCTAGTGTGTGCTAGACGTAGTGTAGGATGTTGGTGTAGGTCTGTTAGTGTAGGTACATTTAGTTAGCTCAGGGCTAAGCCTGAGCTGTTGAATCTGGGTCAGGGTTCAGTGAGTCAGGGCTAGATGACTCATCCTGACAGCTCCTCTGGTGCCTCCCCATTTCTGGAACATTGTAGAGTGTTCTAGAGCTAGTGGGCAGGAGGATAAGAGGAGCTGCCTGGAGGCCTCTGTGAATCCCCAGTAGTGGGCTGGCAGGGGGCAGAGCTTACCTCATAAATAGGCATGAGCCATGCCAATAGGGCAGTCGGGTGGAAGATGGAGCATTAGTGCCGAAGAGGCTGTCGGTGGCCCTCAGGGGTGGCCTCTAGTCTGGGGGGGGTGACCTTGGGCCAGGGCTCAGGTGCTGGAAGGATCCTGCCACAACACAAGCCCTTCGTGGAGGTATGGGAGCAAGAGAGAGGACATTGTGAGTAGAGCAGCACTACTGGGCACTTACTTTTAGCAGAGTGCTTACATCTTCATCCTACCCCAGGAGATCTCCTGCAGAGTCAGCCGGGTGGGTTGGTGAAGAGTCAGTGTGGAGTATTAGAGAGGAAAGTTAGTGAAAGGGGCAGCTGCAGCCAAGTGGGTTGGCAGTGCCTGAAGAGGTGGTGCTGGCACCAGTAGCCAAATGAGGAGAAGTACAAGTTTGTCATTGTATTTTGCTACACAACCAAGGGGCCTCGGGTTCCTGCCTGTAATGGGCTATTGCTTCATCTGACAGCCGCCCCCCCTCCTCTCTGTCAGCCGCCCCCCCCTCTCCTCTCTGTCAGCCGCCCCCCCTCCTCTCTGTCAGCCGCCCCCCCTCTACTCTCTGTCAGCCGCCCCCCCTCTCCTCTCTGTCAGCCGCCCCCCCTCTCCTATCTGTCAGCCGCCCCCCCTCCTCTCTGTCAGCCGCCCCCAATCTCCTCTCTCATACTTACCAACTGTCCATAATTTCCTGGGACATTTCTGGGATTTAGACTATTTCCCGAATGTATTGCTTCCTGGGAAATGTCCCGAGAAATCCGGTTTCTCCACGATTTGCCGCCGCTAGAGGTCCGCGGCCGGCAGAGACATTGTCTCCGCCGGCCGCCATTTTTAAGAAGACCAGGAACACGGCTGGGCAGCTAGACGGAGCTCCTGTTTTGCCGCCCACCTTCCGCCCCGCCTGCCCCCCTAACCCGCTTCGCTCCCACCACCCCCCGCCCCAATCCGCCCCGTTCTATTGTAACCACGCGGCCGGCGGAGACCTACTAGGAAACCTGTCGTAAGGGGGGCTCCGCTGGGGAAACCTGATGTAAGGGGGGGCTCCGCTGGGGAAACCTGATGTAAGGGGGGCTCCGCTGGGGAAACCTGATGTAAGGGGGGCTCCGCTGGGGAAACCTGATGTAAGGGGGGGCACCGCTGGGGACACCTGATGTAAGGGGGGGCACCGCTGGGGACACCTGATGTAAGGGGGGCTCCGCTGGGGACATCTGATGTAAGGGGGGCTCCGCTGGGGACATCTGATGTAAGGGGGGGCTCCGCTGGGGACATCTGATGTAAGGGGGGCTCCGCTGGGGACATCTGATGTAAGGGGGGCTCCGCTGGGGACATCTGATGTAAGGGGGGCTCCGCTGGGGACATCTGATGTAAGGGGGGGCACCGCTGGGGACACCTGATGTAAGGGGGGCTCCGCTGGGGACACCTGATGTAAGGGGGCTCCGCTGGGGACATCTCATGTAAGGGGGGCCCTGCTGGGGACATCTGACGTAAGGGGGGGCTCCGCTAGGAACATCTGATGTGAGGGGGGCTCCGCTGGGGGCACCTGATGCAAGGACGGACTCTGCTGGGGGAACCTGATGCAAGGACGGACTCTGTTGGGACACCTGATGCAAGGACGGACTCTGCTGGGGACACTTGATGCAAGGACGGACTCTGCTGGGGGCACTTGATGCAAGGACGGACTCTGCTGGGGGCACCTGATGCAAGGACGAACTCTGCTGGGGGCACCTGATGCAAGGACGGACTCTGCTGGGGGCACCTGATGCAAGGACGGACTCTGCTGGGGGCACTTGATGCAAGGACGGACTCTGCTGGGGGCACTTGATGCAAGGACGGGCTCTGCTGGGCGCACTTGATGCAAGGACGGACTCTGCTGGGGGCACCTGATGCAAGGACGGACTCTGCTGGGGGCACCTGATGCAAGGACGGACTCTGCTGGGGGCACCTGATGCAAGGACGGACTCTGCTGGGACACCTGATGCAAGGATGGACTCTGCTGGGGGCACCTGACGGACGGCTGGTGGCAGGCGACATGGCAGGTGACACGCTCAGGGATCCCACTGATTCGGCATTATGGTGTGTTGACTGATTTAATTTTATATTACAAAGTAATAATAGAAATAATGCACTTCAATCATCCTGACACCATAACAACCATGGTGCCGGGATGATTGAAGTGCTAACACCAGGTGTTTGGAGTATCTTTATCTGCTGATTGTTAAACTTTCTGGAATACACATTTCTATTGTTGTGAAGGATCTGGGGCTGCTGTCCCTCCATCCCTCCCTCCCTCTCCCTCCATCCCTCCCTCCCTCTCCCTCCATCCCTCGTGCATCTCAGACGCTAACCACACCCGCTTTGAACCACGCCTATTTAAGACACGCCCACTATTTTGCGTAAAGCATGCTCATTTTCCACTGCGGCGCGCTACGTGCGAAGCAGTTTTACTTTTCCCCTGTGCCACACCT
Organism: Aquarana catesbeiana; assembly: GCF_042186555.1. Classification (NCBI taxonomy): domain Eukaryota; kingdom Metazoa; phylum Chordata; class Amphibia; order Anura; family Ranidae; genus Aquarana; species Aquarana catesbeiana. The sequence continues at coordinate 763,987,729 of NC_133325.1, read as the reverse complement.
AAAAACGCATGTCCTGCCCCCTAATTATAATAAGACTCCGCCTACAGCCAAAAAAGTGTCCCTAATTTTTTTTTTTACAATGTTGGCAACTATGCAACAGCCATCGTTCAACAGATGGAGCGGTGCGGTGTACCAGACCCCACTGGAAGCCAGACTGAGATTGCAGAGATGTAGCAGTACAGCTGTCCGGGCTTGGTGAGAGGGCTGTTGCCCAAGATTTACAGAGCACTTAACACGGTATAGACTAATAGACTGTGTTTAACCAGGCCTCAAAGTCTGTACTCCAATAGACATTGACTGACGGTCCGGTTGCATTCTCACAGAAGAAAGTTAGAAGTGTGTTGTATAATTTAGTTCACCGTTATCTACCACTTTATATTACATTGTCATCTGCTAACTCACTGGAATACAAATACTGTAGTAAAATATGGCTAGCTGAAGAAAGAAGACAAGAGACTATACCATTCATTGCAAGGCCTTGTGTTTCCGCTACATGCTCTAGGAGCTGTATTGCACCGCAGGGGGAGCTCTTTGGCATTTATACTGTGTTGTAGTGTGTTTCTAGCACTGAATAGTGTGCTGCAAGTCCGGTGTGTGTTGCGTGGTCGCACTGGAAGTGGGAAGGTGCCCAGTGTCAAGGTCTTATTACCCTGAGCACTAGTCCCACTTGGAGGCACACCTGCATGCATCATTCAGGTAATCTTTGAGTGACAATTATTTACGTGCATCTAGTTTATTATTGTTCTGAATTTGTGTACCAGAATAGTTTTTGTAATTACTGTCTTAAACCAGCCTTCAGTAAACTTTCAGTCTGGTTAAAATATAATTGACGTGAGGTTTTGTTTATTATCTAAGCAAGTGGAGCAACGGATACCCAGGTAACAATATATGTATATTGCTAATGTTGGGTTGTTCCATGTTATTGGGTTTTACACCAACGCTGTTACACAGCTGTGTCAAGTGGGTTGAGCCAATTCATTGGGGGTGGAAAAGCGGAGTACAGGCCCGATTAATTACCAGCAGCTCCTTAGGGGGGTAAGTGCTACATTTATTTTTGGCTTTTTTCGTCCTCAAAACATTGGAGACTGCAACCAATACAAACATTTCATGTACAATCTGTGGCGTGTAAACTCCCCTCAATGTAAACCCAAGATAACCAAAAACAGGGAAAGTCTTATCGTTTCGAACTTAAAAAGGAATATCTAATCTGTTTGCAAATAAATGAACACATGCTATGGGGATTAATATCTGAGTTCACCTTTATCATGAAAAAAGACCCAATCACACAGAAAAAGCACTGCAAAGCATTTTAAAGATTTATTTGAGAAACACAGTAAAAGTTCACAAAAAAAAAAGGGAGATAAAATAAAGTCAAATAAACAGCACTGTGAAAGTAATTACTTGGCCTTAGAAAAATCATGTGAAGGTTGCCTATGCACAGAAAAACAAACAAAACACACCACATACAAAAGAGCGAACACTCAGGACAGACAAATCTTTAGGACATTGATAACAAAATTAAGACAATTGCATAAACTTTCATACAGCTAAGTGAGTACATCAAAGAAAAAGGCAAGTCATTATACACGCATCCCTCCAACTACATACATAGACCTCCCTGTCTTGTGTGTATCGCGCTACACTTTATAAAAAATTTAAGGTCAAAATAGGTAACAGCCGAAAACATTTTAGTAAACAATTCTTATTAATAAAAGAACCGTGATTCGCATATATTTTGAATAGTTACTAAAAACAATCTAAACTCTAACCAATAATAAAATCGATGCCTGCATAACAAAGTATACACACAACAAGGTGGCCTTACTTTGGGCAAATCTGCACAAACCACATTCCCCCTTATATAACATAGGACATGGTTTTTGGTGCAAACACGCGCACCTGCGCAATGAACGTTCTCACGTGCAGCTTATTGATGCGCACATGCGCAATAAAAATCCATCCCTTAGTTTATCAAACTTCATTTAGGAAACTTAGCTGCTTAGAATTATTCGCTCCATGACAGATAGCTCTGACGACAGAATTGTGGTCCCTGCCAAGGTCAGGCATACCCGACCCCGTTCTTCTGCTGTCGTTTAGATGCAAGAACTGCAGGGCTCTGATATGGAGCAGAGAGCCAGTACTAGTGGCGCTCATCCTTCTGGTGAACTGGCAAGCACCAGCGGCCTAGTACACCCCGGTCGTACACCCAGCACTGCAGTATCACGTGGTGACGTGGCAAGTCCCATAAGTGCAGTTCAAGCTGGCTAGGTGGCAAGCACCTCATATATATATATATATATATATATATATATATATATATATATATATATATATATATATATATATATATATAAAACATAGGACATGGTTTTTGGTGCAAACACGCGCACCTGTGCAAAAAAATGTTCTAACATGCTGCTTATTGATGCGCAACTTGCGCAATAAAAATTCGTCCCTTAGTTTGTCTAACTTCATGTAGGAAACTTAGCTGCTCAGAAAGATGATTGGATTTAAACGTCATCCAATCAGATTGCACAGTGTATGGGGAAAGAATTACTCAGACAAATGAGTGGATTTAAGCGTCATCCAATTAGATTGCACACCGTTTGGGGAAATGAATTGTCCAGAACGCACAATACATAGACATGTATTAAGAAGATGTTTTCATGGAAGTTTCGGCTCCACCAATGACTATAGACGATCACCATAAAATGCACAATTACTAGTCCAGGGAAGATCCGCACAGTTGTCGATAGGAGGAAGATTTCTAGAATGATTATTGAGTTGTTTTTAAAAAGAAGTGAATGGAATAAAAGTGGAAGCGATATTCTCCATGTGATAAGGAAAAGCTCATTAACATAATTAGCATTACAATGAGCACGTGCCCGATGTCTGTTCTATATTTAAGAATGTGTCTGCGATTCCGCTAATCCAGCGCAAGTCGACAGCTGTTTTCTATTTGTTTAAGCATGTGCCATGTCCCAATAATTATTCCTGCACGCGCAAATGCACCAACATTTTCGTAAATCAGCCCCATAGAGTAATATTTTCTCAATATGTTAGTGTCACCCAGAAATTAGACTCAAAACTTTATAGTAAATAGTAGAGTATATTAGCAGGTTATGGTCAATCAAGGTAAAGGGAGGCCCGGAGTGAAAATGAGGAAGGAATGATAAAGGAGGGCCGGGCATGACAGTGTGGAGAAGGAGACACAAGAGGGGTTAATTAGAAATAGGGAATGGGAGTGTCTAGGAAGGGTGGTGGAAGATAGGAACTTGTAAAAGGGGGAGTGGCATTACTTAAGGGGAGAGGTGGAGCCAGGAAGGGGCAGTGGAGAGAAAGAAGACACAGGAGGAGGCAGTTTTATTCACTGCTCCTCCAGCATCAGCATGGAGGACAGGACACCATCCTGGCGAGGCTGAGGGCTGCGACGGCGACGAGAGGAGTGGACTGGCTGAAGAGGCAAGTCGGGGCACTGATATTGGATGAGGAGGGATCGTGGACAGTGGAAGAGACCCATCACGTGCGGAGGTCGCGGCCTCCGGCGTGTTTTTCACCAGGGCCGCCATCGCGGCCTGCTCGGCAGACAGGGAGCCCTCGGGGGGGCCGATCAGCGCCCCCAGTGAAGCGGACACAGCGACAGGATAACTCAGGGCCCGGGCGGTCTGCACGCCGCAGGCCTACTCCGGGGGGCGGGGCCACGGGCCGTTATGGCGCCGCTTCACCGCCAGAGTTTCACAGGCCTCAGAGTGAGGGTTTAACACATGGGGGGTGGCAGAACAGGCAGGGGGGCTAAGGGGGGGAGTAGTGAGGACACAGTGGCTACCGGAGGGGGATTAGAGTGGTCAGCAAGGCTGTGGGTGGGCGGGGCTTAGCCAACAGACTGGCACATGGACAGAAGGATGGCGGTGGTGGTCACAAGCAGGCCGATCGGTGCAGCCAGGGCGACTCCCAGTGGCGGTTCAGGAAGAAGTATAGCGGCAGGAGAGAGTCGGCCCTTATATGATCAGATCTTCACGGCTTCCGGGGCCTCTTCACCCGGGGGGCTGACAACGCCAACTGTCAGGGAGCAGGACGATCGCTCGGAAGGTGAGGTGTCCGACAGCGAAGAACAACAAGTGCCAGCAGGAGAGACCAATCGGAGGCGGTGGGGGCGTGCTCCCAGACAGCCCGGTGAGTCCAGCAATGATTTATCTGTGATTAAGGCATTACATGACTTATTAGGGGTCGTAACAGCGGGTACAGTGGGGATAAAGGGGGGGGGGGCGCCTGATCAGCAATTGGCGGCTCCAAGGCTGGCCAGTTCTGGATCAGGGGCGCAATTGAAGGATTTATCGAAAGGATTGCAGAATTTGGTGGGTAGATTTGAACTGGGACAGGAACAGCTGCCGCAGGTGGCCCTTGGAAGGGAACGGTAACCGGGGGGGAAAGAGGTGCTATGGCGACTAGGGTAAGGGTGCAGAGGGTGCCGGACCCCTCGGGGGCGGCAGCAGAAGGAGCGGGTCAAGAAAAAAAGGGGGGCTACAGAGGGGGCGGCAACAACGGCCAGAGTGGAGGTGGTGAGTATTGCGGATGCGGCGAAGGGCGAGGTATATGGGTGCTTTGAGGGTCCACTGGGAACACACTTAAAGCAGGAGGTTCGGGATAATATTGTCAAGGGTGAATATGTGGAGATATTTTTCCCTATTGCCGCTGGAAAAATTTAACCGGTGATAGGGTAAAACCGGATAATTCCAAGAAGGGGGGATGAAGAAAAAAGAGGTACAGGCTGATTCCGCGGACATTTACAAATTGTAAATTTGGGGGGTCCTGTAAGTTTAAGCACGAGTGCTTCAAAAAAAAAAAAAAAAAAAAAAAAAAAAAAAAAAAAAAAAGGGAGGCGTCACAACGAGCCTGCACATGAAAGGGACGACGCCGGAAAGGTGAGAAGGAAGAAGCCTTTTCTAAGTAGGTATCCGGACTAGGTAGCGATGAGGCTATTGGTCACGGGGTTTGGGGAAGGTTTTCGTATACCATGTTCATGGGCAGTGGTTCCACCACTGACAAGAAATTAGAAGGTTAGTGGGGGGGAAAAAATTGGCGAAGGAAGTGGCTTTGGGTCGAGTGGGGGGCCGTTTGTGGATAATACCTATACAGGATTTAGTTGTTTCACCTTGGGGGGTGGGGCCTAAGAAGGAACCGAACAAGTTCCGACTTATTCATCATTGGTCATTTCCTAAGGGAGTTTGGTGAATGATTTTATCGATCCGGAAGCATGCACTGGGTCTTACACGTCATTCAACGTGGCAGTATGATGGGTGAGGAAGTATAGCAAAAGAGCCATTGATGGCAAGTCGGACATAGAATCCGCCTTCCGCTTGCTTCCGGGGCATCCGGATAGTTTCCGGCCGTTGGGTTGTTATTGGCAAGAACAGTTTTATGTAGACAAATGCTTACCTATGGGTTGCTTCATTTATGGTGCCATGTTTGAAGCATTTAGCTCATTTCGGGAGTGGGTGGTTAGGGATGTGTCGGGCCTAGATTCGGTCATACATTACTGCCTCCGACGTGTGTGCGATTCTGCTAGCCACGTTGCAGCACTTCGCGGGCAGGTTTTTGGAGTGCCTTTAGCAGAGGATAAACAGAAGCCCCGACGACGGAACTCAGTTTGTTGGGGGGATAGTGGTAGATGTGGAAACAGTGGAATGTCGCCTGCCCAGAGGTAAGTTGGAGAACTTATACAAAGTAATTTGAGGGATCCACAGACTGTGGTAAGTCCAGTTGAGGGCTTTGCAGTGGTTACTAGGTAAGTTGACTTTCGCTTGTAGGATAATCCCAATGGGGAGGGTGTTCTGTCGACGGCTGTCGGCAGCAACGGTAGGGGTCAAGGCACCTACATATTTGGTCGGGCTTAATAGGGAACACCGGGAGGACTTGAAGGTATGGTATGAGTTTCTGGAGTCGTACAACGGCAGATCGTTGTGGATGTCGGGCCCGGTGACATGGATTTAACTACAGACGCGGTAGGGGCTAAGGGTTATGGGGGCGTTTTTTTCAAGGGCAGTGGAGTGTGGGTCCTTGGCCGCAAGTATGGGTGGAGGCAGGGTTCGCGTAACCTGGTGTTACTGGAACTCTTTCCAGTAGTACCGGCGTTGGAACTTTGGGGGTGAGGCTTGTAGGAATATGAAATCGGGACTGAATTGTGCCAACAGGGGAGTGGTCCAGGTGATCAACCGCATGTCGGCGTCATCACCACCTGTACTAAGGCTATTGCGTAGGTTGGTGTTGAGGTGCTTGGGATTGCACATTTTCTTGTATGCTGGTCACATACCTGGAGTGTATAATACACTGGCTGATGCACGGTCTCGCTTTCAGTGGGACAGATTCAGAGAGTTGACCCCGGGCGCAGAGCAGGAGGGAGTCCCTTACACAGATTGGATGTGGGAGCTGGCATTGGAGTCGCCGCGGGATGGATTCGGCAGTCAGTGAGTGTAGCCACGCGGGCGCATTATACTAAGGTATGGAAGGAGTGGTTGTTAATGGTACAGGAGGCCAGGATTGGTAAGGACAGGGCGGAGGTAAGGTTGTGGGTTTTGTATTTTGTGTCTAGGAACATGGAACGTGGGGGATTGGTCTCTGCCATTGAGCGGAAGATGGCAGGCCTGTCATGATTTTACAACTGATGGGGGAGGAGGACGCAACAAAAGAGTTTGGGTGAAACAGGCTTAGAAAAAAAAAAAAAAAAAAAGGGGGGGTTTTCCGGAGGGGTCACATGAAATTGGTTATGAGACGGCCTGTCACGTTTGCCAGTCTGAGGGCCATATGTGGGATGTTGTGTTCAGTATGTATCTCAAGCTATGAGGTCTTACTGTTTTACTGCGGTATCTTCGCTGGCATTTTATGACTAAGGCATAAAGATGGGTCCTATTTATCAAAAATTCCAATTTATGTCGGTGTTCAGCAAATGCCTTTTCAGGGCAGGCTTGGAGGGGGAACAATACGCTTCACACTCCTTCCGCATAGGGGCGGCTACTGAAGCTGCCAGGTGTGGGTAGGATGAGGCGGCGGTGTGGAGGAACGGGAGGTGGGAATCAAGGAGATTCCGCATTTAAAAAAAAAAAAAATAAATAAATAAATAAATAAAATACAATTTTAAAGAAAGAGAACAGGGGGAGGTAAACCGGATTTACGGGGTGTTTTAAATGAGGTTGTCAGTATGTGGGGATATGCTGGAGTATTGCTACCTTGGATGTTTTGTCGTCTCATTTCAGATGGAGGTTCCACACGCCTCATTTTCAGATGGAGGTTCCACACGCCTCATTTGGATCCTCGGTCATTTCTATGTGTGCTGGGATTGGGCATTTCGCGGAAAGAAGCTTATTTGCGGTGGTTGGGTACGCCTGGTATGAGGTGGGAGAGAGTAGTTCGGGAAGTGGTATGATATGAAATTTGGACAGACCTCCCGATGTTTTGGTAATCCATGCAGGGGTTAGTGGTTTGGGGGGTACGTCCGGTCAGGGAGCTGATCACAGACATCAAGGCTGATTTTCTGCAGTTAAAGGCTGATTTTCCGGGTACTCTGCGGCTATGGTCGGACATATTTGCCCGGACAGTTTGGAGACGGGCTAGATTAGTGACTAGCATTCAGAAAACACGCATATGCATAAACAAAATGGTGGGGAGGTTGTGGTTAATAATGGAGGTTTAGTCATTGGGCATCTAGAATTAGAGACCAATGTTGGGCTCTATTGGATAAAGGATGGAGTTCATCTTTCAGATGGGGGATTGACCTCTAGTCTGGGCTTGCAGGAAGGGATTCAAAGGGCCCTGTGGGTGTGGAGGTGCCTTCAAGAGTAAGTTGGTCACTCTTTCAGGCTGTGGCGGAGTTGCTTGTTGGTCTCTGACGGTGGCAGTAAGAAGTTGGTAATCCAAAAGGGGTGGGGGGCTCATCGGCAAGATCAGCCCCTCCGGTGTATTCCATCATGGTGGATGGAATAAGGAGATGGTGGCACTGCGGGAAAGGGGGTGTCTCCGAGCGGCTACAGCGGGAGGCCTAACGGTTTTCAAAATGGTACCCGCAGTGCGTGGTGGTATATATATTTTTGGTATACATATTTGGTAAACAAGGTGAGTCGCCGTCAGAGACCAACGGACTGGGGTAAAATGTTATGGTATGGGTTTTATGTTGATTTGATAGTGGAGTTATCTGGTTGGTTTGTCTAATAAAAGCTGTTATGGCCATTTATACTCCAAAACAAGGTGTGGACTCAATTATTATAAATGGATATTAAAGTGGGTTGGAGTTTAGGTGCATAACAGTTAATTCATGGGGGTCATTTTGACTACACTGGTCAAGGGAGGCCCGGAGTGAAAATGAGGAAGGAATGATAAAGGAGGGCCGGGCATGACAGTGTGGAGAAGGAGACACAAGAGGGGTTAATTAGAAATAGGGAATGGGAGTGTCTAGGAAGGGTGGTGGAAGATAGGAACTTGTAAAAGGGGGAGTGGCATTACTTAAGGGGAGAGGTGGAGCCAGGAAGGGGCAGTGGAGAGAAAGAAGACACAGGAGGAGGCAGTTTTCCCACCCTCCCTCCCTATATATAGATATATATAAAATCAGAAGTGTATACAATTTATGTTGGGTGTTTGTTGTGATTTTTCTTTTTGTATTCCAGGTGGAAGACGGTCGTCATAACAGCAAATAAGGGGTGTTTACAGAGGGTGGCGGAGTTGCTTGTTGGTCTCTGACGGTGGCAGTAAGAAGTTGGTAATCCAAAAGGGGTGGGGGGCTCATCGGCAAGATCAGCCCCTCCGGTGTATTCCATCATGGTGGATGGAATAAGGAGATGGTGGCACTGCGGGAAAGGGGGTGTCTCCGAGCGGCTACAGCGGGAGGCCTAACGGTTTTCAAAATGGTACCCGCAGTGCGTGGTGGTATATATATTTTTGGTATACATATTTGGTAAACAAGGTGAGTCGCCGTCAGAGACCAACGGACTGGGGTAAAATGTTATGGTATGGGTTTTATGTTGATTTGATAGTGGAGTTATCTGGTTGGTTTGTCTAATAAAAGCTGTTATGGCCATTTATACTCCAAAACAAGGTGTGGACTCAATTATTATAAATGGATATTAAAGTGGGTTGGAGTTTAGGTGCATAACAGTTAATTCATGGGGGTCATTTTGACTACACTGGTCAAGCGTTACAACGGAGAAATAAAAGCATAAACAATGCATTCAGTGTTTCTATGAAAATCCCAGCAAGAACTGTAACCTCAAGCGGCATAACATAAACTATAGCCCTCATCATAAAATGAGCCACAGCAAGTGACACAGTTGAGTATCAACTTGGCTGTAAGCTAAATCACTTGGGGGTTCCTGCAATGAAACGGATAAACCTAGGTCTGTGGACAAGAGTATAGATTAGTATGCTGATGACCCCAATCACAAATAAACCATGTATGTTTCTTAACCGCTTCCCGACCATCCGACGCAGTCTGACTGCGGTAGTATGGCACGGTTAGGCGAATCGGCGTCATGCCCCCTTCCGCGGCCGCGATGACCGGATTCGATCCAGAACGGATCATTTCTCATTCCCAGGCCAATGATATCTGGCCGGGACCTGGTGATCGCTCCTCGCGAATGAGATCCTTCCCCTGCATGTGTAAGTGTAAACACTACAGGGGAAGCGATTTCATCTCTCCTCGTGGAAGTCTTTTCGTTCCAGAGAGAGGAGAGATAACATCTAACCGTGAGTTGCACCAACACTACACTGACATTAGTACACATAGGCACATATTTCACCCCCCAATCACCCCCTGATCGCCCTCCCCCCCAGTTAACCCCTTATCTCCCTGTCATTGTGTCACCGAGTGCAGTGTTCATATTTTTTTTGATCACTGTACTGGTGTCATTAGTGACACTAATCAGTGTTAGGGTACTTAGTGTACTTAGTGTAGGCCCAGATATGTCTAGGGACCCCCCCAAACCACCCCTAATAAAGGTTTAACCCCTTGATCACCCCCTGTCACCAGTGATCACTGTATTAGTGTCACAAGTGACTCTGGTTAGCTAGATATTTTTTTATAGCATCAGGGCACCCGCCGTATATTGCCCAATAAAGGTTTAACCCCCTGATCACCCGGGGGGTGACATCAGTTAGGTTTTAGTGATAGTCAGGGTCTGCGTAGCCCCAGGTAGCGTGAGATTAGTGCCAGTAGCGCTAACTCCAATGCACGCACCATACGCCTCCCTTAGTAGTATGGTATCTGAACAAATCAATATCTGATCAGAACTATATTAGCGTCCCCAGAAGTTTAGGGTTTCCAAAAATGCAGCGTTAGTGGGATCAGCCCACATACCTGCTAGCGCCTGCGTTTAGCCCCTCTGCCCAGCCCAGCGTAGCCTACCCAAGTGCAGTATCAATCGATCACTGTCACTTACAAAAACACAACACACATAACTGCAGCATTCGTAGAGTCAGGCCTGATCCCTGCGAACGCTAACAGGTTTTTTGATAGCATTTAAATCAGTGGCTGACAGTCAGGTGCTTTTTTACCTGTGAGTCTCACTACTGTACCAGTAAATTTAGAAACCAAAATGTCAAATCGAAGGTACACTAGTGAAGAGGCCTACACGTTTCTGAGCATGACAGATAGTGAAGAGGAAGGCACTCATCTGTCAGATTCAGGCTCAGAATACAAACCTGTAGACAGCAGCGGCACCCTGACAGATAGCTCTAACGACGGTCAGAGCTATCTGTCAGGATGGTCCCTGCCAAGGTCAGGCGTACCCAACCCCGATCTTCTTCTTCTCTCGTTGAGGTGCAAGAACCGCAGGGCTCTCGTATGGCGCAGAGAGCCAGTACTAGTGGCGCTCATCCTTCTGGTGAACTGGCAAGCACCAGCGGACTAGTATAGTACATCCTGGTCGTACATCCAGCACTGCAGTATCATGTGGTGACGTGGCGAGTCCAATAAGTGCAGTACAAGCTTGTAAAGGTGGCAACCACGGGTAGAGTCCCGCAACCACCAAGAAGACAAACACAGGCTCGTCAAGCCCATAGTGCCCTTCCTGCTGCATTTGCCAATCCTAATTGGGAACCCACCATTCACTGGCCAACCCAGAATTCAGGTGGAAACAGTTGATTTTACGGCACTTGATTTTTATTCTCTGTTTTTCACTGAAGATCTCTATAGATCTATTGTGGACCAAAGCAATTTATATGCTGGTCAATTAATCACCGCTAATCCCCAGCTGACCCTTGCCAGAGACTGGAAACCTATTACGGTTTCTGAATTGAAGACCTTCCTGGGCCTATCCCTCCTCATGGGCATAACTAAAAAGATTGAGTTGCGGTCATATTGGTCCACTGACGCAATTCACCATATGCCCGTGTTCTCTGCCTCCATGACCAGGACACGATATGAGCAGATCTTGCGGTTCATGCATTTCAATGATAATGAACTCTGTCGTCATCAGGGTGACCCTGGATTTGATCGGCTCTACAAAATTCGGCCCCTTGTAAACCACTTCAACCAACAGTTTGCAGCCTTGTTTACTCCCCATCAAGTTGTCTGCGTTGATGAGACCCTGATTAGGTTTTCTGGCTGCTTGTCATTCAAACAGTATCTTCCCAGCAAGTGTGCCAGATATGGGCTCAAAATGTATAAGCTCTGTGACAGGGCCACAGGCTATTCATATAGATTTATGGTTTACGAGGGAAGAGATAGTTACAAAGAGCCGGAGAACTCCCCAGACTCCCCAGACTACATAGGGAGCACTGGTAAGATTGTGTGGGACTTGGTGTCACCCTTATTTGGAAAGGGGTACCACTTATATGTTGACAATTATGCCACGAGCGTGCCACTTTTTAGTCACTTGTTTAATCACGGAATTGGCACATATGGCACCATGCGATCTAATCACCGGGGCTTACCCCAGCGGCTTGTAGATTACCGTCTTAGGCTGGGGCCCCTTTGAAGACGTCATTTATGACAAAACATGTAGGGCGTGGCTACGCACTATACGCCATCACGCTATTATGCCCCATGTTCTCTTGGTACACGGGTTTTTGTTATTGTTTTAACTTGCCGGCTTACCTTTTACTGTGTTTTTACGGTGGAGAGTGTTCCCGCCCTTTTTCCTTGAGCAATAAAGGCTTTTTATTTATCCTACTACACCATTGGAGTCCTTTTCGTTTTTTACACCCACGGTCTCCCCGACCAATGAGTATTCTTTCCAGATCGGGATTCCGGGTCTGCTTGCCACTGGAACGCTACAGATGCTCAAGGATACAGACGCATAGGAGGTCCATCTGTCCCTGCAGAGGGCTGTATCTGCCTGCGAGTAAGATCTTGCTCTTTAGGAGGTCCACCGTTTCTGGTAAGGGCACAGTCTGCACATTTGTGCGCAATTTTAAAGCATGTCGTGTTTGATATCCATGTACTCGGCATAAGATCATCTTTTTTATCTCATCAAACATTTGGGCAATATAGTGTTTTTTAGTGCATTAAAATTGAAAAAAAGTGTTTTTTTTTTCAAAAAGAAATGCGTTTGAAAAATCACTGCGCAAATACTGTGAGAAAAAAAGTTGCAACACCCACCATTTTAATCTGTAGGGTCGTTGCTTTAAAAAAAATATATAATGTTTGGGGGTTCAAAGTAATTTTCTAGCAAAAAAAAAAAATATTTTTTCATCTAAAAAAAAAAGTGTCAGAAAGGGGTTGAGTCCATGGAATATTTTATATTTTTCTACAAGTTCCGGGAAAATTACAAATTTTTTTTTTTTTTGCACAGGTGTCATTAAATTATATATTGTTCAAACATGCCATGGGCATGTATGTGGAATTACTCCCCAAAATACATTCTGCTACTTCTCCTGAGTACGGGGATACCAGATGTGTGAGACTTTTTGGGAGCCTAGCCGTGTATAGGACCCCAAAAACCAATCACTGCCTTTAGGCTTCCTAAGGGCAAAAAATGGTGATTTCACTTCCTCACTACCTATCACAGTTTTGGGGGCCCTGAAATGTCAAGATAGCACCCCCCCCCCCCCCCCCCCAAATGATCCCATTTTGGGAAGAAGACACTTCAAGCTTTTTGCTCAGAGGCATGTTGTGTCCATGGAATATTTGATATTTTGCCAGAAGTTTTGGGAAAATTACAATTTTATTTATTTTTTTTACACAAAGTTGTCACTAAATGATATATTGTTCAAACATGGCATAGTTTGAAGCATATGTGGAATTACACCCCAAAATACATTCTGCTGCTTCTCCTGAGTATGGGGATACCACATGTGTGAGACTTTTTGGGAGCCTAGCTCTGTACAGGACCCCGAAAACCAAGCACCGCCTTCAGCCGTAAAATTTTACTCCTCACTACCTATCACAGTTACGGAGGCCCTGAAATGTCCAGATAGCACAACCCCACCCCACCCCAATGACTCCACTTTGGAAAGTAGACACCCCAAGGCATTTGCTAAGAGGCATGTCAAGTATTTTGCAGCTCTCATTTATTTTTGAAAATGAAGAAAGAAAAGAAAACATTTATTTTTGTTTTCTTTTTTCAATTTTCAAAACTTTACTCAACATGCCTCTCAGCAAATAGCTTCATTTGGGGGGGGGGGGGGGGTTGTGCTATCTGGGCATTTCATGGCTTCCGAAACTGTGATAGTTAGTGAGGAGTGAAATCAAAAATTTACGCCCTTAGAAAGCCTGAAGCCGGTGATTGGTTTTCGGGGTCCTGTACGTGGTTAGACTGCCAAAAAGTCTCACACATGTGGTATCCTCATAGAAGAAGCGGCAGAATGTATTTTGAGGTGAAATTCCACATATAACCATGCCATGCCTCTCAGCAATTTCCTTGGGGTGTCTACTTTCCAAAATGGGGTCATTTGGGGGGTTTGTACTGCCCTGCCATTTCAGCACCTCGTGAAACGAGGCAGACATAAGCTAAAAGCTGCGTAAATTCCAGAAAATGTACCCTAGTTTGTAGACGCTATAACTTTTGCGCAAACCAATAAATATATGCTTATTGACATTGGAGCACGTGACAGATATTTCTATGTATATAGGTGTCAGTAGTCCTGCACCCAGTGAGAAAGGCTTGAAAGTAGTAGGAGTCCTTAAGACTCTATGTAAGAGGGCTGGATTGCAAATCAGCTTGGTAGTTTGGGCCTAGTCAACAGAACAAGCAGTGCTTTAGGCTAATTGAGTGTAAATGCATGACATTTGTAGGACTTAAGCCCAGTCTCCTGATCACCTTATATCCCCCAAAACTTCCCCTCCTCCAAACCCCTTCACAAATTACTTGACCAGGTTTTTGGAGTAAATGGCCTTGACGGCCTTTTATTAAACAAATTATAAAATTCAATAAATAACATTTTCATAGATAACCATTAAACTTTTAATATACTTTCTTATTATCATATAGGGAAACAACATACCACTGGACACTGCGAACAACTTCTTTTAAACTTTAGGCCTCCAGTCGGAAACCCCTGACTCGGAGGCGGTACCCAACATTCGCAGTGGCCTACCCTTATTAACCCTTCCAGGTTAACCCCTCGTAACCTGGAAGTACATAAACAACCCCCATCCTTTCATGGATGGGTACCAGCAACAACCCCCATCCTTTCGTGGATGGGTACCAGAAACAACCCCTATCCTTTCATGGATGGGTATCAGAAACAACCCCCATCCTTTCATGGATGGGTACCAGAAACAACCCCCATCCTTTCATGGATGGGTACCAGAAACAACCCCCATCCTTTCATGGATGGGTACCAGAAACAACCCCCATCCTTTCATGGATGGGTACCAGAAACAACCCCTATCCTTTCATGGATGGGTACCAGAAATAACCCCCATCCCATGGATGGGTACAACATGTTCCATAAATGTAACCTCTATCTTCTCCTTCTCCAGCGACCCAACACTGCCGGTCATCCTGACCTGTCCCCTATTTTAACCAACTCAGGGCGGGTGGGTGGGAATCGCTTTCTCCTCCGCTCTGGAACTGACGTCACTTCCCCCTTCTCCCTTCCTCTCACAGGCTCGAGCGCCGCCCTCACCCAGCCCCTCCCCCTATTCAATTAAAGGGGGAACACCACTTTACATTCTTAAAATGGCAACTGTGCTGTCCAGCACTGTCATGCCGTCCCTGCGCCCATTTCCCTCCTGTCCTTAGCTCCGGGACTCTCTTGACATTTGTAGGACTTAAGCCCAGTCTCCTGATCACCTTATATCCCCCAAAACTTCCCCTCCTCCAAACCCCTTCACAAATGACTTGACCAGGTTTTGGAGTAAATGGCCTTGACGGCCTTTTATTAAACAAATTATAAAATTCAATAAATAACAT
Source organism: Aquarana catesbeiana (assembly GCF_042186555.1). NCBI lineage: Eukaryota > Metazoa > Chordata > Amphibia > Anura > Ranidae > Aquarana > Aquarana catesbeiana. The sequence goes on along the minus strand of NC_133325.1, from coordinate 763,972,388 downwards.
TTTCATAGATAACCATTAAACTTTTAATATACTTTCTTATTATCATATAGGGAAACAACATACCACTGGACACTGCGAACAACTTCTTTTAAACTTTAGGCCTCCAGTCGGAAACCCCTGACTCGGAGGCGGTACCCAACATTCGCAGTGGCCTACCCTTATTAACCCTTCCAGGTTAACCCCTCGTAACCTGGAAGTACATAAACAACCCCCATCCTTTCATGGATGGGTACCAGCAACAACCCCATCCTTTCGTGGATGGGTACCAGAAACAACCCCTATCCTTTCATGGATGGGTACCAGAAACAACCCCCATCCTTTCATGGATGGGTACCAGAAACAACCCCCATCCTTTCATGGATGGGTACCAGAAACAACCCCCATCCTTTCATGGATGGGTACCAGAAACAACCCCCATCCTTTCATGGATGGGTACCAGAAACAACCCCTATCCTTTCATGGATGGGTACCAGAAATAACCCCCATCCCATGGATGGGTACAACATGTTCCATAAATGTAACCTCTATCTTCTCCTTCTCCAGCGACCCAACACTGCCACAGCACGAAAGGGGTAACCCCTTACCCTTGCGTGCGCCCCCACACCCTCAGCCCTCGCTGTTTGCCTTCCTGAAAGGTCCAATGCCCACAAAACGGTCCCCACACCATTAAGATGTACCACGATTACACAGATCCCTCCATGGATCAACCTACAGCTCACCGTGGCGTATATAGCCAACCCCCGTTTTTTGATGAAAACCAAACCAGCTCACTCAAACATAACAAATACCTTTTTAAATCATGAATGAGGTGCCACATAGATCTGGCTCCCATACCATTTCCCCCCCGCATGTAGCAGCAAAAAACCATATGGGGAACTGTATAAACAGGAAAAACCTGCGTACTTCACCCAACACCCTGTACCCCACATGCCTAGGACCCCCATGAACCGGCCTGAGCCTACAGCCTGGGGTTACGTGATTGCCTACCGTTCGGCCGAACCTACGCCCGTAGGCCCCCCAATGAACTTAGGAATAACCAAGTATAAACCACCAGGCCCGCCTCTCGACCTGTGAACGAAAAATACCTGACCGCACCAACCACATAAAGTATCGATCACAAGTACCATATAACAACAGCCCAAATTCATGTGAGACCTGCAACAGCCTGGATGTGGGAAATGTAAAACTGAACATCTCTCCGAGTCATACCTACCCATGCGCCAGACCAATACTTGTCTAAGGCCCGGCATGAACGCCTACCTGTCTGCCCCCATCCAAAAGACTGACAAGAGAAACTTTCTGGTCGTACCCAGCTACTAACACACACATCTGCAGACACCGTTACCCTCTGTAAATGTGATAAGGACGCACCTGTCCTGACATATTGAAAGGACTCCTACCCCAGGCCGCATGTCCTGACCAAAGAAAGCTGATGCAAATGCTGCCCGTAATAAAGCCCCTGCATAAAGAGAACGTAGACCTTCTCCAAACTGGGATACAAAAAAAAACCTGTAACATCTTACAGGAGACCGGGCGCCTCCCATACCCTTACTTGTACCCATCCTGTACCCTGACGTCGTTCGTTTTTAACCTAAACTCTTTGGCGTGGTAACGTTGCCCTGACACTTAAAAAGAAAGGGCAAACCCGCCAACCCGTGGTCAAAAGCAGCTGCTGAGACACCCCGTCTCCTGCCACGTTGAAAAACTAAGATAACCGCATAGGCTGCGTACTGACCTTCTGGGGCCCTGACAATCCCGTTAATAAAGCAAACCATTCCTGCCATATCATTTGATTAGGCATACCAAATAGCCATACGCACAAGTTGGTTGATACCCTTTGTTACATACCCCATATAATACCTGCTCATGATCCCAACTCCTGTAACCTGTCCCATTGAAAACGGGACAACGCGTCAGAAAAATTGCTATCACACCCTGATAAGAGTACAGCATAGATGAATGCATCCCTTGTAAGCCACGCAGTGCCTAATGTCGCAAGAATCTGACCACCGGCACATATGTCGCTGTTAATAGATAAACCACCTGTACCACCCCCAAATCGACCCGGTTGCCTCAGACCTTTTGGTTGCTGAAGGGTTCCCCTTGAATTTTCAAGGCCGCTACAATTAGAACAATTCCGCCCTAAGACAGTTTCTGCAGCAAACCTGGCCGGCAACCAGCTGGGGAGGGGGGGGGGGGGGAACCGAGCTGCACTCCATATTCCCCTGAAACAATGCTACATCCCCGTGGAGCCTGCAGCATGCGTTACTAGTTCCAAGTCAAAATCGCTGACGGGACATGACATACAAAACATGCCCGCTGTGCGATTCTAGGAAATCCTGCCTAACCCACAAGTCCTCCCTGTAATCCTTTTTGCGGCTAAAACGTGAGTAGGAGCCCATGCTCCCTTAGCCACTGCCGCCATCCAAAGGCAAGAATAAACCTTGCCCATGGGGATTATGCTGCAGCAAGCCACGCTCAGCTACCCTGCAAATATTGTAGTTGACGTAACTGCACCTTGCTTGCTCTAAAGGTCCCTTGCACCTCGTCTTTTAGCCTCCCTGGCTTGACCCTTGGTAGCCCGCATTCATCCCTAAAGAAACACTTGCCATTCACAGGAATGTAATGTTGCAGTGGGAACTAAAGGAACCCCGAAACATACCGCCAACTGTCGCAACTTTCAACAAGACTGCGTAGATATTGTAACCCACTGGACCAACCCTAACAAACTGACCCATCCAATGCACACCAGATTCGATACCCAAAACATCCCAAACTGCCCCATATAAGAAAGAGCTAAACGTTTTGAAGAAGGCACACTAAATGAAGCAACCCATCAACGGTCAACGCTCCACCTACTGTGCCCTGTTCCCTATGCCGCTCAGCAGCCGCAAGCTGCCCGGATGTACCGAAACAGGTGAAAAAACCCATATAATGTCTGGTTGGGCCAACAATGACCCCTACCCATAACGCCGCATTTATGCAACCGCTCCATAGAAAGAAGTGTACGTTAGCCCCCCCTCTTCCGGAGCAATTGAATCACTGACCAGCCCACCTTACCGATAGGCAGGTGATGAATCAATCCGAGCTTGATGGGCTCTATCTGGGGAACCACTTACACTGGAGAGACCACCCTCCCTGGAAGCCGCCTGCTAAAGATGGCTGGCATGAGCCCTAAAACAACCTCCTTCCCTAGTTTTTTCAAAAACCACTGCTGAATGAACCAGGGCCACCCGTAAATTGTCAGCTCCCAGGCGGGACCGTCTTCAACCCAACCCGTATTATCAAACCCTCAGTTAAACCGGCCCCTAACATGTGCGCCGCTGCACGGTTCGGGTAACTACCGAGGAAAGAAAGCATCCTTTCCAACCGCCCCGGCGTAGTACCTCTTGCTACCAAAAACCTACGTATGTACTTTTTTGTTCTCAAAAAACTGTGGACAGTTAAAGGGATCCCACTCACCTGCACCCCATGTGTTTTTACTCGATAGTTAGTCCCAAATTTACACAAGCCTGAAACTGATTAGGTGCCCACGACGCTGCGATGCAGCTTCCTCCCCCGGCTGATGTCCTTCTGGGCCCAGCGTAGTGACAGTCGGACGGCCCTCCACTGCCAAAACTATTCATCCCGCCTAAGCCATGAAATCCAGTGTGCTGACCCAACGCCTGCACGTGAACCAACCGAGCCGAACAGTGTTCGGGGTTGTTTTCCTCTATTACGCTCGCCCATATGGCGACCGCCTGTATCTAAGTGGCAGCGATACAGGGGATTCAACCAATACCTACGTTGTTCCTAATCGTCCTTGCTCTATTCTGGCTTCAACCCGGCCGGTAGAACTTCACCAAATGCCATACGTGAATATCGCTACACATTCACCTTTTTAATATTGTTGGTATTACTGTCTGCACATGTGGGGCTCCAGGAGGCCCTCAAAGCAGATGTGCACCACTTTTGCGGAATCCCCCAAACTGACCGAGTCCGCTGATTCGTCCCCTTTCTTGCCCAGGCTATTCGGAGCTTATTATTGATAAACCGAGAGACTCACCGACCGCCGTGGCCGTCCCCGTGGCTTTCGCAGCCTCATCTCCCGCAACCCTGGGGGTGCCCCCTGCCGGAGGTGTGCCCCTGCCTGATCCCCCAAATTACCCCTAAACCTAAAGACCTCGGTTGACTACCTTGACCCAACCAAATATACAGTAAAGTATAAAGAAAAGTAAAGAAGTACACTCACCAGGCTGCCCAGGCCAGAGCCCACCAACCGCCACTCCGGGAACCACCGCTGCTGGATGTCCTTGTCCATCGCCACCTTCCGACCCGGACCATTCACCTCCATGCCTGTTGCTGCCCGTTGTCATCGAACGACCGCAGGCTGCATCCTCGATGGACCTGGGTCTGTGGCGCTGCTCTCACTCTGTCCTCCGACCGGTCCCGCCAGACCCGCTCGTTGGCCCCCCCGTAACTGGCACCTGCGCCTCCTGTTAGACTGGGTCCTCGTCACCCGCCTCAGCTGTCGCTCTCCCCACAACCCTGTGCTCTGCGCGGACCTTCTTCCGGGCTGCGTGTGACTGTGGGCCGTGTTAGCTGTCTGGCTCCCCTCCTGTAGTTAGGTATTCCCTCGCTGGGCCGGCTGGCCACTTTCACTGTGCTCCTGTACAAGCCAGGGGAGCAGAGCCGTACGCTGTACAGGGCTCCCCCCCCCCGCCGCATCCCTGCCTCTTCGCTGAGTGCCACTCTCCTCCCTGTGCTCAATACTCTGGCTCCACTGTGTCCTGGGGTTTAGGGGGTTAACTCCTCTCTGCTACATGCAGCCTGTTCTGTGAGTCTCCAGAGCCTGCAGCCGGGTAAAACCTTACCGGCAGGCCGTGCCGCCACGAGGTGTCGCCCCCCCCCCTGTCACCGTTCCGCTATCAGCCGCTCCAGCTGTGGTCCGGGCACACAGCCTGCATGCTTCTAGTGCGCAGCCGCCGCTCTACGCTGAGTAGGAAAGCCCTCCATGCCGCCTTACTGCCTTGTGAAAAGAAGAGGACCTGGAGCGGTGAGGGTGAGGCGTCCAATCGCTTTCTCCTCCGCTCTGGAACTGACGTCACTTCCCCCTTCTCCCTTCCTCTCACAGGCTCGAGCGCCGCCCTCACCCAGCCCCTCCCCCTATTCAATTAAAGGGGGAACACCACTTTACATTCTTAAAATGGCAACTGTGCTGTCCAGCACTGTCATGCCGTCCCTGCGCCCATTTCCCTCCTGTCCTTAGCTCCGGGACTCTCTGGTGAAGCACAAGTTGCTCAAAAAAGGGGGATAGTCAATGTCAGCAACAGAATAATGGTCACCACTAGGCTTGCCACCTCATCCCTTTAAAACTGAACACATATTAATTACACAGGTTCTGTGGCTGATTAATGTGGTAATTAAACTCACTTGGTGCTTACCTGCAATAAATTAGCCTCATAACCTGTGTAATTAATGTGTTTGGGTTTAACGGGAAGAGGTGGCAACCCTAGTCACCACTCCTCTTACCACCCTCCTTCTGCTATTCCTCAGTAACAAACTGTGTAGATGGAGGGGCCCTTCTTTGTGTACAGTGCTCCTTGTGTTCTCCAGCTGTCTTTCAGGAAGAGGGTACAGGTTGGAATGGTGGCAGACCCTTTGCGTTCCTGCAGCAGCCCTTGGTCAGCAGCGGCCCAGATCTCTAGGTGTTACGGTACAGACAGATTCCCCATCTGACAGCTTCAAGTGATGACCGAAGCAGTCAGCAGAGTGAACCCAAACTAACTCAGTTCATCGATCTGCAGAGAAATCCAGCAGCTTTCTGAACAGTGCAAGCCTGCTGGGTACTTCTGGCAACAAAACCACAAACAGCTCTTCTCACTCTTGGCAACATACACCTCTCTGGTTGGTGGCAATCTCTGACTCCCCTCCTTCCTTCCTTCCCAGACTTTTTGATCTATACCATCCTTCTCTGGCTTCTCAAGGTACTTTGGGTCTGGTAGTTCTTTTTTCCAGCAATAGTAAGGGCACCGGTTGTGGCATAGACTAAATCTCACAAATAATAATTAGTTGCCTGGATCAACCTACATGAATATTGAAGTTATAGAGGATAATAGCAAGTGTATATACACATTCATCCAAACAGGTCACGTAGGATCATGGGCGTCCGCAGAACTTTTTTCGGGGGGGGCATAATTTTAGGGTCACCCATGCGCCGCCCCTTTTCGACAATGTCATTATCACATTATCATGGTCAGAGACTGCAGATGTAGTACAATCCCTAGGATAAGTAATGGATAATGGCCAACAGGCCCTCTTACCAGACCCAGAGAAACTACAGCAGTGATCCCTCTGGATGGACGATCACTCACTCTGGGTTCCCCCAGGGGCGACTCTGGTCAGTAGTGTAGCATGTCTGTACGCTGGCAGTGGCTCAGTCTTTCTCTCTCTGGTGGTGCTGGACAGCATGGCTCTCTCTGGTGGCGCTGGGCAGTGTAGCTCTCTTGCTGGTGGCGCTGGGCAGCGTGGCTCTCTCTCTGGCTTCTGCCCAGCACACTCTTCGTTCTTTGTCCTGTAGCACTCTCTCCCTCAGCTTTTTTCCAGGCTGCAGTCTCTCAATCTCTCCCTTGATCAAGCTGTAGCCTCCTCCCTGTGGAAAATGGGGCCGCCAATCTTTGGGACTACATGTCTCATGATGCTCTCCTCTCCTAGTCTCCTTTGATTGGCCCTTAGTTATGGCCAATAGGGAAGGAACGGAGTGGGCAGGAAGCTGGGTGGGGAACCTGGTGAGAGCTGTCGTCTCTTCTGCCTGACAGGAGAAAGGGGGGGGGGGGGGCGACTGGGGGAAACCTCTGATAGCCGGCAGCTCATCTTCCTCCTGTCACAGCGCTGCCGAGTTCTCTGCTGGACTGAGCAGGGAAAAGAGCCCGAAGTCACACTACACTGATGGGGGGGCTTGACAGCACCTTGATGGTGTCACCCCACTGGCGGGTGGCACACGGGTAATCCCTGATTCCAGGGGGGGGCACTTGACCCCCCTTGCCCCTACCTGCGGACGCCCATGCGTAGGATGCAGTTCAGGTAGCCCTATGAGCATACAAGAAAAACTAAGAGAATAAAGTTCTCTTAAGAGGGCAAAAAAACGAACACTATGGTGAGTACAAAAAGCTTGCTTAATTAATACAAAAATGTATACACCACACTAATAGACCTAAAAAAAGGGAAGGGGAAGGCACAGATAAGTGGCTAACACAAACCAATTAAAACGATGACAACGTTGTCAAAGTGATTAAACACATTAGGAGCTGCGGCTACACATCCCACATTCATACCACAGTCACCACTTGCAAACTCTAATGAGGCTAGCTGAGAGCTGAACCTGGAGGTTTGGGCCAAAACAAATGATTTTGATAATGTAGACTCCTAATAAATAAGTTCCTTCAGGTGTCAGCCATAAACGTAGTATACTGAGTGGATGGATGGATAGTTGGATTGTGATGGTTAAGATTACTTGAGTGTATCAGATCAGCGGGGTCTGTCAATAATAGAGACACAGACCATCATGGATAGACAGGATTACACAAAATGTAATGTTCAGCTTGACTTGAATGTTCAAAGATTAACAGGTGACATTCAGCAGGTCAATGGCATACAGATAGATTTTAATACGAGTATCAACAGGGGGAGTGCTGAAGGCTGAAAGAGCGCATCCATATACATGCAATTATGAAATGGGTTAATGCATCTCTCACAATCTAGGTGGTATCCATCGTCCTCTTATAGCGTTACTCTACCCCTGAGGACTCATGACTAGGAACGCTAGTCCATATATAGCATAACTGTATTCCTACCAAGTAGGATTATCCCTCACTGTAAGCTCGTTACCTCAGGTATGATGCTGCAAGCACAAGGAGAACGAGCCGGTGTCTTGTCGAATACAGTCCCCTATCCAGAAGTGTCCGCCCTGTACTGCGCAGGCGCAGTACGGAGGACAAACGAGACGCCGAAAGTCTCCGAAGTTCAACAGCTGATCGTCAGCTGTACACGGCGCCTGCGCATTTATTCTTACCCTATGTCCAGGATCATTCCCTACTATCCAAGTGGACATCTTACACAGCCATCGCTAACAGGTGCCCGAGCGCCGTGTACAGCTGATGGTCAGCTGATCAACTTCGGACATTTTCGGCATCTCCTGCTGCTCCGTACTGCGCAGGCGCTGCGCCTGCGCAGTACGGGGCGGACACTATCTGATAGGAAGACACTATATGTCAGAACACCGGCCGTCAGCTGTTCGTTCCGTGCTGACAGAGCCACTCTGAAGAAACCAGCGTCCATTGGCTGGTGAAACGCGTCAGCAGTGTGACGTCACTCCGGAGCCACGCGCTCATTGAAGCAATGGAGTGTGCTTGACTGTCAGCTCGGAACGAACAGCTGACAGCCGGCTCATTCTCCTTGTGCTTGCGGCATCATACCTGAGGTAACGAGCTTACAGCAAGGGATAATCCTACTTGGCACGAATACAGTTATGCTATATATGGACTGGCGTTCCTAGTCCTCAGGGGAAGAGTAACGCTATAGGAGGACGATGCATACCACCTAGATTGTGAGAGATGCATTAACCTATTTCATAATTGCATGTATATGGATGCGCTCTTTCAGCCTTCAGCACTCCCCCTGTTTTGGCCCAAACCTCCAGGTTCAGCTCTTATTCTCAGCTAGCCTCATTAGAGTTTGCAAGTGGTGACTGTGGTATGAATGTGGGATGTGTAGCCGCGGCTCCTAATGTTTTTAATTTGACAACGTTGTCATCATTTTAATTGGTTTGTGTTAGTCACTTATCTGTGCCTTCCCCTTTTTTTAGGTCTATTAGTGTGGTGTATACATTTTTGTATTAATAAAGCAAGCTTTTTGTACTCCCCATAATCTTCGGTTTTTTGCCCTCTTAACTGAACTTTATTCTCTTAGTTTTTCTTTTTCGCATAGACTAAATCTGCCAGCGTTGCAAGTCTAAAGTTCAATAATAGAACACATCCACCATTTCCATCTTGTGGATGGAGTCTATACATACAGAATAAAAACAGATACTAAGAATTACACTCAGCATACAGCACATGAAAACTGTTATGCCCTGTACACACGGTCGGATTTTCCGATGGAAAAAGTGCGATCGGATTGTGTTGTCGGAAATTCCGATCGTGTGTGGGCTCCATCGGACTTTTTCCGTCGAAATTTCCGACACGCAAGGTTTGAGAGCAGGATATCAAATTTTCCGACAACAAAATCCGATCGTTTAAATTCCAATCGTGTGTACACAAATCCGACGCACAAAGTGCCACGCATGCTCAGAATAAATTAAGAGACGAAAGCTATTGGCTACTGGTTTATAGTCCCGACGTACGTGTTTTACGTCACCGTGTTCAGAACAATCGGATTTTCCGACAACTTTGTGTGACCGTGTGTATGCAAGACAAGTTTGGCCCAAAATCCGTCGGAAAAAATCAGATGGATTTTGTTGTCGGAATGTCCGATCGTGTGTACAAGGCATTACTGTGCAGTCCATAAAAACAGAAACTGAGAATGCAAAACAATATGCAGCATCCATAAATACAGAATAACAAAGGATACTGAGTTACCTTACGTTCACGCCTATTCGGTTTGTGGTGCGTTTTTCAAAAACGCACTACAGTCCATTAAACATGATTTGCTATGGATGTAGTTCCCATCTGTGTTATTTTTTGGAGAGGTACAGGGACTGGCATAGATTTGAGGGGGGCACACATTGTTTTTTTCACAATTTTTTTTTTTTGCCGGCAATGCTATTATTTTACATTCAGCTGTTAGGGGGGAAGCCCGCTGGCAGCTGATGACTCAGTGGCCAGCTTCCTAGGCCGCTCCTTTGCAACCAGCTATACACAGTGTGTTTAAAGAGAAAAAATAAACGCAAAATGCATACAAAAAAGTGTAAAAAAATGCGGGTTTAAAAACGTAAAAGGCGCCTAAAAACCACATCAGCCGCAACCACATAGATGTGAACCTAGACTAAGGGCCAGTTCACACCATAGAAGAGCAGTCCGGATGCGTTTCGGATGCATTTTTGAGGCGTTTCTGGTGCGTTTTTGATGCTTTCCAGTGCTTTTTTCCGCCTCTATTTATCTTCACCTTAAATGTGGACGTGTGTATTCCAGCACGTTTGTGTGCGTTCCAGTGCGGTTCATTTCAGGAAAAAATGCAGCATGTTCTACTTCCTGGAACGCACTGTAACTGACCGCACTGATGTGAACTATGCCACTGAAAACCATATAACCTATTATCTATGTGTTTCTGATGCAGAAAAAAAATGCAATGGACTACATGTGGTGTGAACCAGCCCTTAGACTCAGCATGCAGAGAGAAAGTGAAATAGTAATGTGAAAAATTACTCAACATACAGGGCAAGAGAAGTGTTACTATGCAGTGTCCACACATACAGAATAAGGACAGATACTGTGAATTACACCCAGTATACAGGACAAGAGAAGTGCTACTGTGTAGAGTTCATACATACAGAATGAGAATAGATACTGAGAATGACACCCAGCATAAAAAATGAGCTACTGTGTTCCCACATACAGAATAGGAACAGATATTAGGAAATACACCCAGCATACTCAATGCAAAAAGTTCTTTGGATATTCTGCCATTGACTTAGGCTGCTTTCACACTGGGGCATCGGCGGGGTCGGTGGTAAAGCGTCGCTATTTTTAGCTGCGCTTTACCGTAGTTTTTGATGAGGTTTTCGACCAAAAGTGGGGCGCTTTTAACCCTCTGCTAGCGGGCGACAAAGGGTTAAAACGACCCTCAAAGCGACGCTGCAGCTTTGCGGGTTGCTGCAAAGCACTGCAGTGGCGCTTTGCCGGCGGTTTGGCGGCACTACCAATTCATTTCAATGGGCAGGAGCGGTGTATGCATCGCTCATTCACCGCTCCAAAGAAGCTGCTTGCAGGAGTTTTTTTAATGTCCTGCCAGCGCATTTCCTCAGTGTGAAAGCAGTCGGGCTTTCACACTGAGACTGTAGGGGAGCCATTTTTCAGGCGCTTTACAGGCGCTATTTTTAGCCCAAAAGCTCCTGTAAAACGCCTCAGTGTGAAAGGGGTCTTAGATGTTTAGTAAACATACCATCTGCCAACAAAGGTGGGCTGCATTAGCAGTATGGCTGCCTTCAAAGTGCCGGTTGTATCTGGGGTGCTCTACATACAGAGTGCAGGGTTCAGGGGTGTGTTAAGTACAGAGTGCAGGGTTCAGGAGTGTGTTACGTGCAGAGTGCAGGATTCAGGAGTGCGTTATGTACAGAGTGTAGGTTCATTACTGTGCTACGTACAGAGTGCAGAATTCAGGGGTGCACTACATACAGAGTGCAGGGTTCAGGGGCGCGCTACGTACAGAGTGCAGAATTCAGGGGTGCGCTATGTACAGAGTGCAGGGTTCAGGGGTGCGCTAGTACAGTGTGCAGGGTTCAGGGGTGCACTACGTGAAGAGTGCAGGGTTCAGGGGTGCGCTTCGTACAGAGTGCGGGGTTCAGGGGTGCACTGTGTACAGAATGCAGAATTTAAGGGTACAATACGTGCAGGGTTCAGAGGTGTGCTATGTACAGTGTGCATTGTTCAGGGGTGCGCTACCTACAGAGTGTGGGGTTCAGGGTTGTGCTACATACAGAGTGCAGGGTTCAGGGGTGCGCTACGTTCAGAGTGCAGGGTTCAGGGGTGCACTACGTACAGAGTTCAGGGTTGTGCTACGTACAGAGTGCGGGGTTCAGGGGTGCACTAAGTTCAGAATGCAGTGTTCAGGGGTGCACTAGGTACAGAGTGCAGGGTTCAGGGTTGCGCTACATACAGAGTGCAGGGTTGTGCTACGTAGAGAGTGCAAGGTTCAGGGGTGGTCTAAGTTCAGAGTGCAGGGTTCAGGGGTACGCTATGTACAGAGTGCAGGGTTCAGGGTTGTGTTATGTACAGAGTGCAGGGTTCAGGGGTGCGCTACGTACAGAGTGCAGGGTTCAGGGGTGCGCTACGTAAAGAGTGCAGGGTTCAGGAGTATGCTATGCACAGTGTGCAACATCTCATTTCCACCCCTCCTCCTGGGTTCTGACCTCTGCACCCACCACTCTCCTCCCATCCCCCACCTCTGCATAAATCTTCCTTTACAGCCCTCACATCTGCACTCTTTCCTACCTTCCTACCTGGCCCCCAGCTCTAGTACCTCACCGTATAGGTGGCTCCCTCCCTGTGTATTAGGTTAGTACCTCCCTGTGTAGGTTAATCTATATGTTCAGCATTGGTATCAGTGTTCAGTTCTGCCCTCTATGTCTTATTTCACCATCTAAATCATCACAAAAAGAAGGCTTTAACAACACTCCCTCTCTTCATTGCCACTATACGGGGCGCAGGGGCGCCCCCCCCCCCAATCCATGCGCACGGCCCCTAATTGTCATGCAGGGCACCGGGCGCATGGATTCCAATGGGGTTTTTTTTTAGAAGCACGTGATTAGAGCCTGAGGCTCTAATTGGTTTCAAAAAAGGGTTGGCTCAGGGCATAGAGCACTGCACCCTAAGCTCACCCAGTTGTGTGACAATAGCGAATTAATATTTGCTATTGTCTTCCTGATTCTCCTCCTGGCCAATCAGGTGGCGGGTATTAAGACCCGATTGGCCGAGAGGAGAAGCAAACGTACTGGCCACTGAGGGAAGGAGGAGGAAAGCCACCGAGGAGGAAGCCGCCGTGAAGCCGGAGACACAGGGTGAAGCCGCCGAGGAAGAGGAGACGCAGGTAGGAGCCGAAGCTACCCGCGACCTAGATGGAGTAAGTTCGGGGCTGGTGGGCGGACTAACAAGCGATGGGGAGGGGATATAGGGGGTTCGACTGATTGATCAGCCGACCAGCAGGGGAGGAGGGAGGCTTGTTTGCCGCCCCCCCCCCAAAAAAATGCATAAAAGGGTGTGATCTCACCATAGGAGTTTGACCTTACTACATTACACAGAGGTCAAAACAGCATTTAAGATATGTTCTGACGCACTGTCTGAGTGTTCCTTTAAAACTTTAACGTCATCAACTTCCTCACACATAGATCTTTTTAAAGAGCAAGTAAGCTTCCATCTTTAAGTTTTACCTATAGATAAGCCTATAATAAGGCTTTCCTATAGCTAGTGTAAGTATCTCTTAAACGTGCATCGTTTAGGAGATATTTACTGCCCTAGCATGCCTTTGCCTTGCAGGTAAGGCAATAAAAAAAAAGTGCAGTGGTTTACAACCGCTTTAATGTAGTACTCATAGTAGAGAAATGCCATAGTGTAAAATCCTTTAATTTTATTATACTAAAAAAAGTATACATTCACAAAATATCGCTTTAAAATCGCTCTCAGATAAGCAGATCTAGACTAACAAGCCAGTGATCAAAGGTGGCATCTGGGCTCCCCCCACCGTGATTACATCATAAAGCTTCTCCCATCTGCCGCGTTGCGTCCATACTGGACTTTCTCATTTATGCACAGTGGTGATGCTTATTTCTAATAAGATTGTGAGGCGCATGTAAATATAAATATATTTCTAGGACTTTGCACATGTGTAGCAACTTTTTTTTTTTTTTTTTGCAAGTAACTATATTGATAGACTGTAAAATATACAGGTGCATCTCATAAAATTAGAATATCATCAAAAAGTTCATTTATTTCAGTAATTCAGTTAAAAAAGTCAAACTCATATATTATACAGTCGGGCACAGGTGGACACAGGCACAATTTTCATACTTTTGGCTCTGTATGCCGCTACCAGAATAAAATTAAAACGAGACAATCCAAATGAATTTGAAGTGCAGACTTTCAGCTTTAATTCAAGGGGTTGAAGATAAATATAAAGTACAAATTTTAGGAACTGCAACCATTTTTATACACAGTCTCCCCATTTTCAGGGAATCAAAATGAATTGGTGTATAAAAGTGTAGCGCTAATACAAATATAACAAATTATGCCCCGTACACACGGTCGGATTTACCGATGGAAAATGTCCGATCGGAGCGCGTTGTCGGAAATTCCGACCATGTGTGGGCTCCATCGGACATTTTCCATCGGATTTTCTGACACACAAAGTTTGAGAGCAGGATATAAAATTTTCCCACAACAAAATCCGTTGTCGGAAATTCTGATCGTGTGTACACAAATCCAACGGACAAAGTGCTACGCATGCTCAGAATAGATAAAGAGATGAAAGCTATTGGCCACTGCCCCGTTTATAGTCCCGACGTACGTGTTTTACGTCACTGTGACAGTGTGTATACAAGACAAGTTTGAGCCAACATCTGTCGGAAAAAATCCTAGGATTTTGTTGTCGGAATGTCCGAACAAAGTCCGACCGTGTGTACGGGGCATTAGAAGAGTACCCTCCTGCATGGAAAGGAGGGGTATACATAAAGTGCAGAAAGAAATACTTTGATTAGAGTTAGTGACTAAAACCCAAACAAACCATGTTACATTAGCAACATGATAGATGGAAAGATTGAAATAAAAAGTAGAAAAACTAATAAGATCAGTGAATGATAGCTAGGTGCACGAATAAGCTCATACCACAGCAAGTATTACATATGAAGACCAAAAATTGGCACATAAATAACATAAAATAAAAAAGTCCAAAATTGCTAAACATGTGTTCACACGGCGTAGATATTCCAAATGTCGATGACCTGGAAAGGCTTACTCCCCCTAGGTCATATAGGCTTGCAAGTCAAATGACTTGATGGGTAAACCGGACTAGGCTGGCGCAGCAGATCTTGAATCGAAAAGCCGACTTTAACATAGACGTTAGAGGTCATCAGATTGAAGGTAACATTCCAATAGGTGAAAACTCGGTGTTCAAAGGTCATGCAGAGGTAAATGAAAAATTCCCATAGCATGATACCGTTTGAATAAGTTTTATTTAAAAGAAAGGTAATACACTCACATGTTAGAGGATCATCAATTAGGCTCGATAGATAAAAAAACAAAAAAGCGGTATATGTATGTGGGTCCACCCGACGCACGTTTCAACTAAAAAGCAGTCTTCTGAATGAATTAGACAAATAATTATAATCATAAATAAAATGTTAATTTTTAATATTTTGTTGAAAATCCTTTACTGGCAATGACTGCCTGAAGTCTGGAACCCATGGTCATTACCAAAGACAGGGTTTCCCCCTTTCTGATGCTTTGGCAGGCTCTGACTGCAGCTGTCTTCAATTGTTCTTGTTTGTGGGTCTTTTTGCCTTTAGTTTTGCCTTCAGCAAGTGATATGCATGCTCAATTGGATTGAGATCAGGTGATTGACTTGGCTATTGCAGACTATTCCACTTCTTTTCCCTTAAAAGCTTCCAATAAACTTTGCTGCATTTGGCTGAATCTGGGCTGACAGTATATTTCTAAACACTGCAGACTTCATCCGACTGCTTCTATCATATCATCAATAAACACTAATGACCCAGAGCCACTGGAAGTCCAGTGCCATCACACTGCCTCCACAATGTTTTACAGATAATGTGTACTTTGGATCATGAGCTGTTCCAAGCCTTCTCTACACTTTTTTTTTCCCCATCATTCTGGTACAGATTAATCTTAGTTTCTTCCGTCCAAAGAATGCTTTTCCAGAACTGGTCTGGCTTTTTTAGATGTTTTTTGGCAAAGTCTAATCTGGCTTTTCTATTCTTCAGGCTTATGAATGGTTTGCACCTTGTGGTGAACCCTCTGTACTTGCTCTCGTTAAGTCTTCTCTTGATTGCAGACTTTGACAATGATACGCCTACTTCCTGGAGAGTGTCCTTCACTTGTCTGGATGTTGTAAATGGGTTTTTCTTTACCCTAGAGAGGATCCTGCGATCATCCACCACTTTTGTCTTCCGTGGATGTCCATGCCTTTTTAAATTGCTGAGCTCACCAGTGCCTTCTTCTTTCCTCAGAATGTACCAAGCTGTTGATTTGGCCACTCCTAATGTTGCTGCTATCTCTCTGATGGTTTGGGGAGCCATGTCATCTGCTGGTATTGGTCCACTGTGTTTTATCAAGTCCAAAGTCAGCGCAGTCCTCTACCAGGAAATTCTAGAGGACATCATACTTCCCTCTGCTGACCAGCTTTATGGAGATCCTGATTTAGTTTTCTAGTAGGACTTGGCACCTGTCCACACTGACAACTGGAACAAGGATACCATCTGTATATTGAAGAGGAAATAGGAAATGGGATATATTTGTGTTTGGACTGCCAACATCCTAAACATACAATCTGTATATTGGTGGCTCTACGTTTCGCGGATCACATTAACCGCTTCTTCAGGAACTTTATTATACAATTCGATGGTGATTAAAAGATGATTATCACATAACTATGAAATAAAGGGAATATATATTAGTCACAAAAAACTGATTTTTAAAAGTTGCATATTATACTAATGTAGAAAAAGCATCTGCTGTGAGTACCCCTCGAAACAGCTGTCTTACCAGGAACGTCAGCTTGCCAGAGGCCCAAAGGAGGATGACCCACCCTGGAGGGCACGGGAGCCCCTTGGGAGCCAAAGGACACAAATGTGATGGTCTATTTAGAAGATAAAACATATTCATCACCATTCAAACCATATTGGTAAATTTAGTGAAGAATAGGAAGGGTCAATGACTAGACATGTGCACACTGAAATATTTCGTTTCGGAATATCGTTTTCGTCCAAAAAATAGATTTATTTAGTTAATCCCGAAATTCGTTTTTAGTCATTTCTTTTCGTTAAAAAATGCATTAGTCTAAATCTGTCATTGAAGGCTTACGGTGTCTGTCGATTGTTCTAAGAAGATTCGACGGAGCAGCTAAACTGTACGATGCCGCAATCGTACATTTCCGGTCGAATGTTCCGCCTACAAGCTATAGTAGAATTCTAATGTTGTATGACACTAGTAATAATTATATTTATTAATTATTATTACTAGTCAACCAACATTAGAATTCTTCTATAGCCTATGGGCGGAGCATTTAACCATACATGTCCACTCGCGGCGACTGCTTCCTCGAATCTTCATGTCGAATCTTTTCTCTCTTTGTAGAATAATCTTGCAATAATAGAGCTAAGGTTAGGCACATTCGACCACAGGTTTGATGGACACAGATCACTATTGTTAGCGTCATGTCGAATCTTCTATCTATTCCGAACTGTTGTCGCAACGAAAACGAAAATAAAGCATTTGTTTATGTCGGATCTTTCGGTTTTCGGATTTTGCACGTTCGTTATCATTTGTTAAAACGATAACAAAAATACCCGAAATTCGGACGAAAATGCATTTAGACGAAAACCAATGCACATGTCTATTAATGATCATAAGATTTCATACCAGAGGGGCTTGACCATAAAAGCTCCAAAGTTGCTGAAGAGGTCCCTATAGGATGGTATTCATCTACAGGGTAGAGATAGATACATTTTCATATTAAATGCTGCATGGGTGTATTTATACAAGGGACTATGGAAAAACATACATATATGTGTATATCAAAATAAGTAAATGCTCTATATATACTATACCTCAAGATATATATTAGCCACAGGTGTGTCTGGATTGGAGATGGATTCACAGTGATGCTATTGTTGAGAATCTGAAGTCAATACCTATAAACAGAGTGGTATAGAGATATCAGTACATGTGGCCATAAGGTTGAGTACAGTACTGCTATGTAGCAGAGTCCATTAGGTATGATTATCTCACCTTGAGAAATTCTTATTAGCATCCACAGAAAAAGTAATATAAGAGACAGTGCGAAAGATACAGTTATCCACCAGAAGTTGATAAGAATAATGGACCCCCTGGAAGTAGAACATAACGGGCATATAAAAAATTCCATGTAAGTATCAAGCAAAGCTTGGGAGGATTTAGTGTAGGGAGGATAGATCCTGAGTGCATCCAGCCTACCTGATCACCTGTAATGTCAGCACCGCCCCAGAGAACACAGAGATGATGAGCATCTCTATTTATGTTCCTGTGCCAAATGGGCTCCTATCCAGCGACGCCCATGACATCTGAAGTGCGCATGCGCCAGATCAGAGTGTTGTCCAAAAATGGCACATAGCACGTCACAGCGTGAGTGCATTGCCATCAAGACAACAGGGCCCCAGCATTGCCAAAAACAACTGCTCGGGCCCCCCTCCAAGGCTGCATACCCACCGGGGAGATCCATAATACCAGGCCACCATGCAAATACCACTCTCCATGTTGGAAAAGGGCATGCCCATGACCTATACAGCAGTGACGGAGGGGCCCCCTGGTGGGTCAAAAAAATGACGCTCTGGAAAGCGACAAAATGACCCAAAAAGGGAGCATATACAGCACAGCAAAGGCCTGTCATAAGCATACCACTAAAATAGAGATACATACATTAAATCTTCAGACATCTTTAACCGCTTCAGCCCCGGAAGAATTTACCCCCTTCCTGACCAGAGCGTTTTTTGCGATTCGGTACTGCGTCGCTTTAATTGACAATTGCGCGGTCGTGCGACGTGGCTGCCAAACAAAATTGACGTCCTTTTTTTCCCACAAATAGAGCTTTCTTTTGGTGGTATTTAATCACCTCTGTGATTTTTATTTTTTGCGCTATAAACAAAATAAGAGCGACAATTTTGAAAAAACGCATTATTTTTTACATTTTGCTATAATAAATATCCCCCAAAAATATGTAAAAAAACAACATTTTTTTTCCTCAGTTTAGGCGATACGTATTCTTCTACATATTTTTGGTAAAAAAAAATCGCAATAAGCGTTTATTGATTGGTTTGCGTAAAAGTTTTATAGTTTACTAAATAGGGGATAGTTTTATGGCATTTTTATTAATAACTGTTTTTTTACTAGTAATGGCGGCGATCAGCGATTTTTATTGTGACTGCGATGTTATGGCGGACATGTCGGACATTTTTGACACATTTTTGGGACCACTGTCATTTATACAGCGATCAGTGCGATTAAAAATGCACTGATTACTGTGTAAATGACACTGGCAGTGAAGGGGTTAACCACTAGGGGGCGGGGAGGGGTTAATCAGTACTAGGGGAGTGTTTTCTAACTGTAGGGGGGAGGGGCTGTATGTGTCACTAGACTGATCACTGCTCCCGATGACAGGGAGCAGTGATCAGTGACACTTGTCACTAGGCAGAACGGGGAGATGCTGTTTACATCAGCATCTCCCCGTTCGTCCTCTCAGTGAGACGGGACCCGCGACCCAACTCACGGAGCTCCCGGCCGGCGCGCGCCGCCGGCGGCGTGCATGCAATGGCACGGCGGTGAATTCAAATGGACATACAGGTACGCCTATTTGCCCAGCTGTGCCATTCTGCCGACGTACATCGTCGTGCGCCGGTCGGGAACCGGTTAATAAACATATTATTTACATTGATTTGAAAGTGTCTGCAAAGTGACCGACAAAGGTCCCAAATGAAAAAAACAACCAACAATTGTTCATCATGGGAGAAGAAGGAAAGAAAGAAAAAGAGAAAGACAAAAAAGGAGTACATACACATATACAACACAAAACAGAGGCATGTATTACAAAAGGGTTTATATGAATTGGCCACATTCAGGCCCGGCGGAGTCATTGCGTTGAGACTCTCTATCCAAAGCGTCTCACATTGGAGTATGAGTTTGTCCCAATTGCCCCCCCAGGGTTCATTGGGATTACCTCAAGAACAAAGAAGGAGACCATTTTGATATGGGATTTGTGGTACAGGTCTATATGTCTAGTAACAGGCGTAACAATTTTGTCTAAATTTTACATTTTGTCCTGCCGATGTAGAATACACCGCATCTGCAGTACATGATGTATATGACTCCTTTTGTGGAACAATTGGCAAAGGTTTTGGATCTATGCCATTAACAATTTGGTAGTCTAATACCCTGGTCTTCCTTAATCCGTGGGCAGTGTGGACAACTGCCACACCGATAAGTCCCTTGTGGTAGGGATTTACTGTCTCTGTATGGTACATAGTGACTAGAGGTCAGTTGTTCTCGTAGAGTGGCAACTCGTCTAAAGATCAATAATGTAGTGGGTCTTACATATTTAGAAATGGTATAATCCTCAGTGAGGAAATGGCAGTTATTTGCAATAAGTGTTCGCAGCTGCGGTTCATGAGTAGAGAACCTTGTGACCAGGACCACAGTTTGATTATTACGTTTAGAGTATTGTACAGTAGAGCCCCTCTCGTTTTGGTCCATGCCTTGTTGTAAATGTGTCTCAGAAGTGTGCTGGAATACCCTTGTGCCAGGAGCCTTTCCCGTAATAGATCTGTCTGTTTTTTAAACTCTATGTCAGAGGTACAGTTCCTTCGTAAACGGAGGTACTGGGCATATGGAATGCTTGGAATCAGCGAGCTTGGGTATGAGCTGCTGGCATGAAGTAGGGTATTGCCGGCAGTCTGCTTACGGTAGAGATCGGATTGTATATAACCCTCTGGGTCGATTGAAATGTTGAGGTCAAGAAAAGATATTCTTGACTCGTTCACTATATATGTGAATTTTAGGTTGTAACTGTTGGAATTCAAATGATCCATAATTGCGTGTAGGTCCCCCTCCGTGCCAGTCCAAATGACCAACAAATCGTCAATATACCTGAACCAACACAGGATGCAGGGGAGCCAGGGCACATATATATCGCTGGAGAAAACCTCTCTCTCCCATCCCCCAAATAGAGATTGGAATAAGATGGAGCACAACATGTGCCCATGGGTACTCCCTGCACCGGTAAATGCAATTGGTCCATGAAGACAAAGTAATTTTTGGTCAAGATGAAAGACAATAGATCTAGAGTGAAGCGATTAAGTGGCCAGGAATGTCTATCTTCTTCCATGAGGAAGGACTCATTCGGATGCCCTGATCTTGCGGGATACTCGAATACAAAGATTCAATATCAATGGCAATGAGCAGGGCGCCCAGAGGGACATGAGTGCCCTCCACATGTCTGAGCAGATGAGGTGTGTCCTTGATGAAGGATGGCAGACTAGTTACATGTGGAAGAAGAAATTAATCAACATATCTACTTGCACATTCGGATAAAGATCCAGTACCGGAAATAATAGGTCTTCCTGCTGGACATGTTATATTTTTGTGGACCTTGGGCAGAGTATAGAATGTAGGGGTATGTGGGAAGAGATTGACCAGATACTCCAAAGTGTCTTTGTCAATCAATCCTTTCATGTGGGCTTGATGACAGAGACCCCGAAACCCACTATCAAATGAAGGACACCGTTTACGAATCAATAGGGCAATACCATTCCCTATTATTTAATATGTCATAACACATACGTTGGTACTGTAGGTGGGACATCAACCATTGTCTGATGGTTTAATGACTATTTGTGTTTGTGTTTTGAGTTGTTGTAGTGCAAGTAATTGTGAATCAGAGAGATTAGAAGAGGATAGAGAAGAATGGGATGGCCATTGCACATTCTTGAGGACCCTAATGGATTTCTGGAGGAACATCCAGACATTTGGACAAAGAGACAGTTCTGGGAAGTGACAAGATTTTGGCTTAAATTTTTTCACCCTGTGCAAGTTAGATTCAGAGGTGTCATCACATAGAATTCCCTCATCATATAGAATCATCAAGTCTCTTAGAGCTTGAAAGTCTCTCATGGTAAAACCCTTAACTTTTTCTGATCATCCTCTTTCAGCTTTCTTAACTTTACGTTCTGGATCGAACATATATTTATATGTTACGTTAAGGGCAAATAGGTATAGATCTTTGATTGTTTCCATTACGTCGATCTCATGAGAGGGACAGAACCCAAGACCCATTCAAAGGACAGATATCTGTCAGTCAAATGAAAATTTGTGAGGTTGATTATATTGAAGATGAGGATTTGTTGTCTGTGGAGCTCTTACCACAAAGGTGTTCAAATTGCTTTGGACTTTGGCTTCTGCCAGAGCCGGATCTAAAAAATTAAGATCAGTAGGAAGTTTAGTGTTGGCTGGCACCTCAACTGTGCCCTTGTTTAACACACTTTGTATTTCTGGTGTAAAGTTGCTCTTTACCTTGATCCCCCATTCGAGGCGACACATTAGAGTGTGCTCTTTTTTCATTCTCAGTAGGTGAATATCCACCACCTTAATTACGTGATCTTTTGTTCTGGCGTGCTCGTGATGCTTGAGAATTAGATAATCGTGAGTGAACCTGTGAGGACATAGAAGGAGTAGTAGAAGAATCAGATTCAGTAATATCATCTATTTGAGGACGCATATAAGAATTTCTTTTTACGGAATTCCCAAAAATTACGGCGGTCCCAAAAATTATTTTTTTTTGGGACCTTTGGCGGTCACTTTGCAGACAGTTTCAAATCAATGTAAATAATATGTTTATTAAAGATGTCTTAAGATTTAATGTATGTATCTCTATTTTAGTGATATGCTTATGACAGGCCTCTGCTGTGCTTTTTATGCTCCCTTTTTGGGTCATTTTGTCGGTTTCCAGAGCGTCATTTTTTTTTACTCACCAGGGGGCCCCTCCGTTACTGCTGTATAGATCATGGCCATGCCCATTTCCAACATGGCTGCCCCTGACTCACTGCTTTGAAGCATGGTATTTGCATGGTGGCCCGATATCATACCTCCCAACATTTTGAGATGGGAATGAGGGACACCTACTAACAAATATAAGTAGGCATTAAATTAATTAAATCCACAAGGGCTTTTTTTACCACTACTATTCCTATATATTGGCTTTTAAAATGTACAAATGCAGCAATTTAGAAATTGGATGAAAGGTTTAGCACTGGGAAATATTTTTTGAAAGATCAAAAGTGCATTTTATATACAACTATATAAATCAGACCAAACTGAGGGACAAATGAGGAGGAATGAGGAACAGAGGGACATTGCTCGAAGTCAGGGACAGTCCCTCAAAATCAGGGACAGTTGGGAACTATGCGGTATTATGGCTCTCCCCGGTGGGTATGCGGCCCCGGAGGGGGGCCCGAGCTGTTGCTTTTGGCAATGCTGGGGCCTCGTTTCTTGATGGCAATGCACACACGCTGTAATATGCTATGTGCCATTTTTGGACAAAGCGCATGCGCACTTCGGGTCCGGGTCTGGTGACGTCAGACGTCATGGGAATCGCCGGATAGGAGCCCATTTGGCACAGGAACATAAATAGAGATTATGACATGCTCATCATCTCTGTGTTCTCTGGGGCAGTACTGGCTTTCAGGTAGACTGAATGCACTCAGGCTCTATCCTTCCTACACTGAATCCTCCCAAGCTTTGCTTGATACTTACATGGAATTTTTTATATGCCCTTTATGTTCTACTTCCAGGCGGGTTCATTATTCTTACCAACTTCTGGTGGATACCTGTATCTTTTGCCCTGTCTCTTATATTACATTTTCTGTGGGTGCTAATAAGAATTTGTCAAGGTGAGATAATCATACCTAATGGACTTTGCTACATAGTAGTACTGTACACAACCTTATGGTCATATGTACTGATATCTCTATACCACTCTGTTTATAGGTATCACTGTGAATCCATCTCCAATCAAGATGCACCTGTGGCTATTATATATCTTGAGGTATAGTACATATAGTGCATATACTTATTTGGCTATACACATATATGAATCTTCTTCCCTACGCCCTTGAATAAATACACCCATGCAGAATTTAATATGAAAATGTATCTATCTCTACCCTATAGATAAATAACATCCTATAGGGACCTCCTCAGCAACTTTGGAGCTTCTATGGTCAAGCCCCTCTGGTATGAAATCTTACGGTCAATAACCCTTCCTACTCTTCACTACATTTACCAATATGGTTTGAATGGTGATGAATATGTTTTATATTCTAAATAGACCATCACCTTTGTGTCCTGTGCCTCCCAAGGGGCTCCCGTGAACTTCGGGGTGGGTCATCCTCCTATGGGCCCCTGGCAAGCCGACGTTCCTGGTAAGACAGCTGTTTCAGGGGGTACTCACAGCAGATGCTTTTTCTACATTAGTATAATATGCAACTTTAAAAAAAAAAAATTGTCTTATGTGACTAATATATAGTCTCTTTATTTCATAGTTATGTGATAATCATCTTTTAATCATCATCTAATTGTATAATAAATCTCCTGAAGAAGCGGTTAATGTGATCTGCGAAACATGTAGAGCAACCAATATACAGATGGTATCTTTGTTCCAGTCATCACATTGTGGTGCAACTACAGAACCGAATGTTTGTGTTTGGTTTTAATATGCAAATGTAAAATGTGATATAGATAGATAGATAGATAGATAGATAGATAGATAGATAGATAGATAGATAGATAGATAGATAGATAGATAGATAGATAGATAGATAGATAATTTGTAATATACTTTTGTAAATATTTTATTCATGATTGTTTATCATCAGTTGGTATACGGTATCATCAAAGTCCATACTAGTCTCCTCTCTCCAATCTGTACTTTACATTGTCAGACAAAGGTACCATAAGTAAATATAGTATTGTTATGGCACTCCTCTATACCTGTCCACACTGCCAAAAGTACCAATACCTGGTTTAAAAATTATAGTATTACTGTCCTTGATTGGCCAGCAAACTCGCCTGACCTAAACCCCATAGAGAATCTGTGGGGTATTGTCAAGAAGAAGATGAGAGGCACCAGACCCAACACTGCAGATGAGCTGAAGGCCGCTATCAAAAAAACCTGAGCTTCCATAACACCTCAGCAGTGCCACAGGCTGATTATCTCCATGCCACGCCGCATTGAGGCAGTAATTCGTGCAAAAGGAGCCCCGACAAAGTATTGAGTGCATGCTATACTGTACATGGACATACTTTTCAGTAAGCCAACATTTCTGTATTAAAAATCCTTTTTTTTAATTTGTCTTATGTAATATTCTAATCTGAGATACTGAATTTTGGGTTTTGGCTAGCTGTAAGCCATAATCATCAAAATGAAAAAAAAAGTTCTTGAAATATATCACTCTGTGTGTAAGGAATCTATATAATATATACATAGGAGTTTCACTTTTTGAATGGAATTACTGAAATAAATTAACTTTTTGATGATATTCTAATTTTATGAGATACACCTGTATATTTTCTTTATCAGGAGTTCAAAAGTAGAGATCAACTCAAACTCTAAACTCCCCCTGTTTGTACTCCAATGAGCTGAGGGCTGGGACATTCCCCACCCCACACATTTTGTGAGCTGCAGAACAGGGGATAACCCAGCCCCCATCTCATTGGAGTTCAGAATTGGGGTTGTTGTTGAGTTTGGAGAACACCTGAGGTCATCTCTAGCCAGGAAGTGTGTTATTGCAGGATTTCCGGGGGAAAGTAAAGGGGCGAATAGCCTGAAAAACAAAAACAAATGCAGACACCACATCTAAGGACTGATAAGCTGCATGTAGCGCTATCCATGCACAATACACTAGTGAATAGGGACCCCCCCACCCTTCACAGCCAGGCACACCAAATTTTCACAGCACGCTGGAGTCAAGAAACAGTCTTTGCAGCTTTGGTTCTTTTTTGTTTTATTAAGGGTATTGAACTTGGCGGGGGTTAAGGGATGCCCACTTGACTTTAGCAGAACTTCTCATGGACAACTTCTTCTGTATAGTCTATTTACACTCCTCAGCTCCTCCAGCACAACACTTGCTTGAAACACAACATTCCCAGGACCAGCTGGCACCCTATTAGGTGATTTGACAATACAATAGGGCTCAATCAGATTTTAGCAAGTGTCCTTAAGCCCAGGTTCACACTGACTGCGGGATTGAAATCATCAATCGAGGAAATCACCTTCAGGGGCGATTTCAGAGACATCTGTGTAGGTTCCTGCAAAGATTGTCAATTGAAATCGCACCCGAAGTTGTCAAAAGTAGTACAGAAACTACTTTTCAGAAAGTCATGATAAAAATCGCTGATCGCCGCCATTACTAGTAAAAAAAAAAATTATTAATAAAAATGCCATAAAACTATCCCCTATTTTGAAAACGCTATAACTTTTGCGCAAACCAATCAATAAACGCTTATTGCGATTTTTTTTTACCAAAAATATGTAGAAGAATACGTATAGGCCTAAACTGAGGAAAAAAAATGTTTTTTTTTATATCTTTTTGGGGGATATTTATTATAGCAAAATGTAAAAAAATGTTTAAAAAATGCGCTTTTTCATAACTGTCGCTCTTTTTTTGTTTATAGCGCAAAAAGTAAAAACCGCAGAGGTGATCAAATACCACCAAAAGAAAGCTCTATTTGTGGGAAAAAAAAGACATCAATTTTGTTTGGGAGCCACGTCGCACGACCGCGCAATTGTCTGTTAAAGCGACGCAGTGCCAAATTGCAAAAGTGCTCTGGTCTTTGGCCAGCAAAATGGTCCGGGGCTTAAGTGGTTAACAGTAACGCAACAGGAAGTAACGCAACAGTAATTTAAAGCCCCCATAAGATACTTCCCCCATTCTTAGTCATTTTGTCAATTGTGTCTCATACATTCTCCCTCCCAGACACTGCAGCTCACGTTGGGAGGGTTTGAGCAACAGAGGTAGTGCTTTCAACCCAGAAAGAAGTGGATATGACTAGGTGGGGCCAGGTGCAGACGAGTTACAGACTTGTGAATCAAATAATATAGCAAAAATATCTGCTCAGTGCCCACAAAACTATTCAAAATCCTTTTGTAGCTGCTAAAAAGATATCCAGATATAAGTTTGAGGTGTGCTTATTAACTGCTTGCCGACCGCCGCACGAACATTTATGTCGGCAGAATGGCACGGACAGGCCAATGGGTGTACAGGTACGTCCCTTTAAATTTGCCGCTGTGTGGTCGCGTGTGCGTGACCCTGCCGCGAGCTCTGTGAGTGTGATCGCGGGTTCCGCGGACTCGATGTCTGCGGGGATACCTGCGATCATCTCACGGAGAGGAAGAACGGGGAAATGCTGATGTAAACAAGCATTTCCCATTCTGCCTAGTGACACTGACACTGATCACAGCTCCCTGTGATCGGGAGCGGTGATCAGTGTCGTGTCACACGTAGTAGCCCATCCCCCCCCACAGTTAGAATCACTCCCTAGGACACACTTAACCCCTGCAGCGCCCCCTCCTGGTTAACCCCTTTACTGCCAGTCACATTTACACAGTAATCAATGCATTTTTCGCACTGATCGCTGTATAAATGTGAATGGTCCCAAAATAGCACCAAAAGTGTCCGATCTGTCCGCCATAATGTCGCAGTCACAATAAAAAATGCCATAAAACTGTCCCCTATTTTGTAGACGCTATAACTTTTGCGCAAACCAATCAATAAACGCTTATTGCGTTTTTTTTTACCAAAAATATTTAGAAGAATACATATCGGCTTAAACTAAGGAAAAAAATGTTTTTATATATATATTTTTGGGGATATTTATTATAGCAAAAAGTAAAAAATATTGCTTTTTTTTTTTTAAATTGTCGCATTTTTTTGTTTATAGCGCAAAAAATAAAAACCGCAGAGATAATCAAATACCACCCAAAGAAAGCTCTATTTGTGGGGAAAAAAGTACGTCAATTTTCTTTGGGAGCCACGTCACACAACCACGCAATTGTCAGTTAAAGTGACGCAGTGCCGAATAGCAAAAAGTGCTCTGGTCTTTGGCCAGCTAAATGGTCTGGGGCTTAAGTGGTTAAATAACAAGACTGATTAAATAACTTCAAAATACTTAAAAATACTTAAAAATAACATATAAATAAATACATGTATAAGTCAATGAGCAAACAATATTCAATATCCAAAGGCTCATGTGCTCAGAAATAAAGTCCATAATACAGTCCTTTGTAGATGAAATGAAATGATGAATGAGAGAGATCCCACTAACACTTCTTAGATAGGGAATGATAACAGCCAGGATTCCAGTGATTCACCCCACACAGTGCTCCAGGGAGGCTTACCAAATAATGTTGACCCTCTTATCAAGAGCGGTCAATAGTACTTATGTGTATAAATCCATAGCACACACCTCCTCCAACTTCTCTGCATCATGCGGCAAGGAATCACTGGGACATCAGCGTTGCTACTGGCTTCCTCAGTCACATTTGGGAATGTGCAACACATAGGGAAAAAAGCAAACTGCTTCATTCCCTGATGATGTCATATGTGACAAAACGCGTAGGAAGGCACTTAGGCAGACATCACCTCATATGCGCACTGGACAGTGGCCATCTATGATCTTGGAATATCAGAGTTTGCAATACTGACAGTGCTGTTTTTAAAGCTAATGAAGAGTAAGTGCAATTTTGACAACAAATGTTTTTGGTTAAATGGTTTTAAGCTATGGGTGGTTTACTTTGTTTCCTAAGAAGTGTTGGTGGGATCTCTCTAATTCATAATGTAATTTTATCTACAAAGAACTGGATTGCAGATTTGTGAATCAGCCGTGACAGTTCTGAGAGTCACACTTTGCAGTACAATTTATTTCATCATAGAAATCCAAGATAAAACCAAACATTGAGCTTCAGGGGTCTACACGGCACTCTTAACCTTTTCACACTCAATCTAAAGCTAAATCTACTGTAGATTCAACTTTAATGTAAAATTAGTGACACAAAATTGACTGACGCTTCGCCTTCTCTAGTTGTCAGGTGATCATTGTGGCATTCGTAATTTTTTTCCGTGTTTGAGCATGTTTTGATATTTAATTTACAATGAGGATTTCAAATGGAACCCCTCCAAAAAGCTGCTTGAAGCCTACTGCAAACAAAACCCTCCATTCTTGGATCTGCTGGTGACCACGACACATGACCAGAAGACAGTGCATATGGCCATTAGGAGAACATGGAGACAGGAAAAACCCATCCATTTGAAAAGAGTGGTGACCCTCTTTCTTCTTGGCACCAATCCCTCTCCTAGTACTGAGAAGAATTCACTTTTATCAGAAGAACTTAACACCTACAAAGACATCACCCAAAAAGATTTTATAGACACATTATAACTTGACTTATAAAACAATAATGGGCATGGAATGGATTACTCACTATTGCTCTCAGACACACTACATCATGAAGATGAACGCTGACATGTTTGTCAATACGTTTTACCTTGTTGAACTACTCGTGCATAAAAAACAGACTTCAAATCTTTTCACAGGGGTTCTAAAGCCAACCGACGCCCCTATATGTGATAAAAACAGCAAGTGGTAAAAACGAGTTTGATCATATTAAATATCCCTCATTTTGTTTCGGTACAGGCTAGGTGCTCTCGGTAGATGTTGCCCACAAGATCTACAACATATCTTCCTCCATACCATTCTTTAAACTGGAGGATGTGTACATAGGGATGTGTCTGGAGAAATTAAACATAACATTGCAGAAACTTCACAAAAAGCCAGTGTTTTTTGCATCTAAGCCTCCATTCTCTATGTGTACTTATCAGAACCTTGTGATGTCACATAGGGTCCAGCCAAAGGAAATTACACTTTATTGGGTCGCCATGCAAAGAGATATAGATGAAGACTGTTAAGACGCACTGGGGTTGATTTACCAAAACTGGGGAGTGCAAAATCTGGTGTAGCTGTGCATGGTAGCCAATCAGCTTCTAACTTCAGCTTGTTCAATTAAGCTTTGACAATAAAACCTGGAAGCTGATTGGTTTCTATCCAGAGCTGCCCCAGATTTTGAGCACTCCAGTTTTAGTAAATCAACCCCACTTTCTTTTCCATGTATAAATACAGTGAACTTTTCAGAGATTCTATTTGCACTGTGTTATTCTGATCACAATGTATTTTATTTCTAGTTTTGGACAGAGCGGGGAACGTTTGGAACAATAATGGTATTGGTTTGGGGCATTAATGCTAACTGTGACCTCATTCAGGAGATTTACCTTTATTTTCTGTTCGCGTGACAATATTGTCAGCGGGAGAAGAAATGAAGGAAAATCCCTCTTAAAAAGAACTTCACCCTTATCTCAAAAATCAAAAAATCAAAAATCAAAAATCAAAAAATCAAAAATTACCTAATGGAATGCGCTATATGCCCAGGCACTTTTCCAACTGCCAAACAACCGCGGTTGTCTATCTCCTGATGTGCAGTTGCAATTGTTTTTATGTGGGCAAGACCATACAGAAATTGTAGTAAAGATTATATCGCCACATCAGGGCCATGCAAACCAGCAACCCTGATGTACCTCTAGGTAGACATGTGGCACAGGTCCACAGTGGCATTTGCCCCACCATCAGAGTGTTGGTATTGAATAGAGTACACCCGGGCACCCGTGAAGGGGACCTTGACAAACTCCTCCTCCAACGGGAGCTCAGGTGGATATTCCATCTCAATGCCACCTCGCCCCCTGGCCTCAATGAGGCCTTTAGCTTCAGGTCTTTCCTACCAGGCTTTACCTCAGGCTCCTTTGATAAAGATATGTAATTTCATCATTCTTCTTTTCTTTTCCCTTTTTTTCTTCTCCTCTCCACTATTTTTGATGGCACATGTCTGTTGACCAATGAGCATATGAACTTGTTTTTTGCTTGTTATCCTTTATAATATTATACCATATTAATCATCATATACTATTCTTGTCTATTACAGATACTGTAGTAACAACAAATCTTGCTGTACGGATGATAACCGATGACCTGGGTTAAAATCTAAGCTGTGCCCATACTTGTGTTACTTTTTTGCTAGTTTAGGTGGGGTCTACTGTCCTTGGTGGTCCACCGAGGCTCCCCGACACGTGGGGCCCCCCCAGGGTTGCACTGGCGGAGACTCCAGGGTGGACAGTATCTCTCCGCACATGCGCACTGGGCACCTACATCACCTGGCTTATCTGCCCACCTCCTTGTCGGCGGCCGTGTCGACGTCTGATGCGGTGACGCCGGACGCCGCATCGGCCGGGGGATGCCGTTGGGAGGCAGACGTATGGATCGGGATGACGTGATGGGTGTTTGAGGGAGCGGTCAGCTAACGCTCCACAGCACCTGTCTCCGCCCCCTCCTCCCCCTCCTATATTGACCTTTACATATTACTAATTGCCATTATTGCATCCACCTAATCTCTGGGCGTATATATGCTGGATGTGAACAG
Source organism: Aquarana catesbeiana (assembly GCF_042186555.1). NCBI lineage: Eukaryota > Metazoa > Chordata > Amphibia > Anura > Ranidae > Aquarana > Aquarana catesbeiana. The sequence continues at coordinate 763,941,362 of NC_133325.1, read as the reverse complement.
CACCATTTACTGCACAGCCAGGAAACGCCAGAGACTCCTGTAAGCAAGCTCTGCTTACTGCACCCCAGGTAATACAAACATGGCATAAATGCTCTACTATTGATACGTTTTCTTTGCAATTTTTTGGCTCATTTATACACCTTCATGCCTGTTGTTCTGATACCTACATTCTATCATACATTTAGATATCCCTCCCCCCCTCTCTTGTGTGGTATCCTCGTGAGCATTGGTGGACTGCTTCAGGACAAGCACCATACCTGCCCCCCCCTCTTTGAGCCTGGCTTTAGTTTGTCCAAGCTCATACCTTACTTATGGGACTCATTTACTTCTCATGGGATTTATTTCCTTGTCCATTAAAATCATACAGATCAAGCTTTGAGGCACAGTTGAGTGAAATACCTTTGGCCTGACGTTTCATCTATTGATGTACATGTTTCTAAGATTTGAAAATACATCTGTACGTACGAATAGACATTATATTTAAATCTTACATGTGCTACAATACTACCATGCTTTAACCCATTGTTTGTAAACTACTTATTCACAATACTGATACAATATCCCCCTTCTTTTCCTTTTTTGTTCTTGATAGAATATGGAATAGTCTGCTTTTCTATTTAACCTTGAAGAAGGACACACATATGTCAAAAATAATTCTTTTTGGCCTCCGAAACATGTCAGTGATTCTGACATTGATATCCCGTGATGGCAGATGTGGATGTGTGCACTTGCACTAGTGAAATGAGTTTCTTCTTCCACAACATCCACCACATCACCTAAAAATAAAAAAACACACCAAGTATTATAAATATGCATGCATACATCTATTACCTGAAGCTGTGGTCTCAGACACTGACCTGTAGTGGTCACTATTTCGCCCAATTCCTGAACCTCTCCTCCCTCCACATCTTTTTCAGGGTGTGTGTGAATTTCCCCTTCTTTAGGAGGTGTGGTGTTCTTGATGTCCTCAGATGTACTGAGTCTTTTCTCCCCTATGTGAAGAAAAAATAAGGTATACTTAGCATACAGATATTTGAGGCAAGAAATAGGAATATAAAACATTGCTTGGTAGTGTCATACAATTGTCTGCTTTGGCAGAGTTCCAAGCTAAAAACATGTTTTTTTCCCTTTCTAAAACTGGAATACTTACCTTTTTTGTTATTAAAGTTTCACAGATGGAGAGACCCCTAGTATCCATTGGAGCACCTGCATAGGACACCCTAAAAAGGGTGTTCTGGTGTCCCACACTAGTGCTCCTGCGTCCAGATGTATAAACAGCTGCTCAGTGTCCTCTCCTTACACTGAATCAAGTTTGCATTTCATTCTAGTTACAAACCCATATAGACAACAATGTACTAAACTTCTTTTCATACAAATATGCCTGAACAAATGTAGTTAACCTTCATCTGCCAAAAACATCGTATCAAGGGTCGAATGATATTTAGTGTGAACGAACGATGTTTACTGTGAACGAACGATGTTTACTGTGAATTAACGATGTTTCCTGTGAACGACGATTACTGTCCCCACGCCATTTTAAAATGTACAATAGTAAAAAAAAGCACATGGAGCAGCATGCAAGTAATAATAATTGGAACACACGACAAAATAATTACTTTTAAGCAGCACTCTCTTGATCCTTCTTTACTGATCCTGCTCTCTCAGTTTGAGGTCTGACCAGCGTTTCCTCAATTGCTCCTTGGGTCGTCATACCCCAAAATTCTTCTGCAGACTTTTCACAACTTTAGTCATGATTTTGGCCTTTCTCACATTTGGGTTGCTGTACAGTCCATATTTCCCCTCATAGTCGGCCCTCTTCAAGATGTCCACCATCTCCACCATTTCTACAAAGAACATATTTGACGCCTTAAATCTCCTCCTGGATCGGGACGTTTGTGGCTCCGGGCTTTATTCGTCCTCCTCGTTGCTGATAATATCATGCACCTGTTGTCTCTCCACCATGTGCTCTCCCACTGTGCCGAAAGAGAAGGGGCGGGGAATATACTAGAAAGAAGGTCAGGGGCAGAGTTTCACGCATGCGCAGTGTAGATCAAGTGTAACACGCGATCTGTGAGCGGAGGATGGAGTAGCGTAAGCACCGATCGTGCAAACGAAGGTACCATTTTAACTTGGGGCATCAGGGTTTAGTGGCCTATACTGCTTATAGATCGAGGCCTATATTGGGACGAGATTAGGAGAGTTTAGCCTGACATTAGGGTTTGTCTTGTGTTGTGTCTTGCAGAGAAAATGGATACATTTAATGACCATGACTTCCTCCCCAACTTTATTGATAAGTACAGAAAGCTGCCCTGTCTGTGGCAAGTGAAACACCCATTTTATAATAACAAAATAAAGAGGAAGGCAGCGCTGGATCAACTGTTGGAATTGGTGAAGCCGGTGATTCCAACGGCAGACATCACCTATTTGAAGTGCAAAATTGGTGGCCTAAGGAGTACATATAATAGGGAGGGCAAGAAGGTCCAGGATTCCATGAGATCAGGAGCAGCAGCAGATGACATTTATGTCCCCAGGCTCTGGTACTGTGACATACTGCGGTTTTTGTCAGACCAGAGTTAACCCAGACCATCACTCTCAACCCTTCCTTCCACACTTCCTTCCACCTCAGATGAGGCTTCCGACGTACAACCTGGGCCTTCTACCCAGGAAGATGTGGAGGAGCCCAGCTTGAGTGTCAGGAGACTAGTAGACCAGACTGTGTGGACTGCACAGAGGAGACCAGAAACACATGTAAGTGAAATAATGGTGTTTATTAACAAGTGATAAGTAAAAGGAATATAAACAGTGTAACACCAACACAACAACCCACTACAAACAACAATATATACAAGAAAATGGAGATACCGTAATCGTAAACAAAGCCAAGCCAAGGTCATACACAGGGAAGTCAGCAGATAGGTAAGGACGGGAAACTGAACAGGACAGGGAGAGGATGGATGGATGGGGTTCAGGGCAGGGATCCAAGGTAACCAGGAACAGAAGGGACAGGACTAGGAAGGCCTCAGGATAGGGATTGGATCAGATCAGGACAAGGCAGACGCAGGCTCAAGGTCAAAATAACAGGCAGCAAGGTCAGAACGCAGGGAGAGAGATACCAAGGCAAGCCTATGAGGGCTTGCCGGGTATTTATAAGGCTGTGGTAATTGACCTCATGTCACAGCTGAGCGCAGAGTGTGTTGTTTGCTCCACACTGCCAGAGGGCACCCGCTGGTTGACACCGGTACTACGGCCCAAGGATGCAACAGTGCCACCAGCAGGAAAGACCTCTTACTGCAGGTCCTAGGTGTTGGAAGACACCTGCTGATGGACACTGGTACTGCGATCCAAGAGACCGATAGCGCCACCAACGGGTAAACCCTCTCATGACAGTACCCCCCCTAAAGGAGCGGCCTCCGGACGCTCCAACAAGGTGCATCTGTCCAAAGTTCATGGCCTCCAACCGAACAGATGAGGGCACATCAGGCCGGGCATCGGGTACATCAAACTGGACGGTGGGTACGTCTGAGATGACGGCTGGCATGTCAGAGTCATTGGGCTGGGCAGCGGACAGGAACCACTTGAGCTGGGCAGCAGACACCCGGACATCAGGCTGGAGGGCAGCAGACACCCGGACATCAGGCTGGAGGGCAGCAGACACCCGGACATCAGGCTGGAGGGCAGCAGACACCCGGACATCAGGCTGGAGGGCAGCAGACACCCGGACATCAGGCTGGAGGGCAGCAGACACCCGGACATCAGGCTGGAGGGCAGCAGACACCCGGACATCAGGCTGGAAAGCAAGCTTCGGGACATCAGGCTGGGAGGCAGGCATGAAGACATCAGACTGGGGAGTGGGCACTGGAACTTTAGACTGGGCAGCAGACACAGGCGCTGGCACATCGGGCAGAACAGCAGGTGCTGGCATACCAGGCTGAACAATGGGTACATCGGACTGGACAGTAGTCACTGAAGCGTCAGACTGGAACATGGGCACTGAGATGTCAGGCTGAGCAGCAGGCACTGGGACCTCAAACTGGACAGCGGGCACAGGCATTGGCACAACAGGTTGAGTAGAAGACACTGGCACATCAGGTTCGGTAGCAGGCACTGGACTGTCAGGCTGGGTAGCAGGCTGAGGTTTGACAGAATCAGGTGGGTTAGTTGGTGTGGAAGCAGGTTGGGTTACTGGCAGGATCGTGTGGGTAGGAAATAATTTTTGTTTCTTTTTTGGTTTAGCCCGTGCAGTTTTGTATGTAGGTGCAGGGCTGAAAGAAAAGAACGTAGCTGGATCGAAGGAAGACCAAGGAACTGTAGCTAGAGAGGGGTTTTGTGGGACTGTTACAGGTGGAGGAGAAGAGACAGGTGGATTGAAGGCGGGATAGGTGCTACACTTGGAGACTGGGTAGTAGTATTTGGTAGGGGGTTGAGTAAACTGGGCTGTAGCTGAGGTTGTCATAGGCGACGGGGAGATACATTTTTGGGAAGACAGATGATTAATGGCAGGGCTGGAACATTGTGGCTTAGCTAAAGACAGGAGATCTGACCATGCCTGCAGCACAGGTTGAACAAACGCTGATTCACACACAGCCTGACTAATCAAGGATTGCACTGACTGAATGCATTTAGACAACACTTGCTGGGAACGAGAGGAATAATGTTCCATAAAATAGGCTGGATCATCCTCTAACAACCAAACCAGGGATTCAACTTGGCCATAATTGAAGGGGGGCGAAAAATCATCACTTCCCTTGGGAATACATGACAGGGCTGGTTTTGCACATAACTGGATCAGGGGCTGAACATCCTCAAAAGACATATAACCCTGATCCACTAGGGAATGAGCTGATCGGATAGTTTCCATCAGCTGGTCACTAGTCCACCCTTTTAGAATCTGGCGACAATATTCACCATCCTCTTCTGCTAGCAGAGAATAATAAATGATTTCATCGAAATCCATATTAGCAGATCCAATACACCAGGATGGTTTCCTCAATGCAGCCACGTCTGGTCAGGGATGGCCTTGGTATACTGTCAGGAGACTAGTAGACCAGACTGTGTGGACTGCACAGAGGAGACCAGAAACACATGTAAGTGAAATAATGGTGTTTATTAACAAGTGATAAGTAAAAGGAATATAAACAGTGTAACACCAACACAACAAACCACTACAAACAACAATATATACAAGAAAATGGAGATACCGTAATCGTAAACAAAGCCAAGCCAAGGTCATACACAGGGAAGTCAGCAGATGGGTAAGGACGGGAAACTGAACAGGACAGGGAGAGGATGGATGGATGGGGTTCAGGGCAGGGATCCAAGGTAACCAGGAACAGAAGGGACAGGACTAGGAAGGCCTCAGGATAGGGATTGGATCAGATCAGGACAAGGCAGATGCAGGCTCAAGGTCAAAATAACAGGCAGCAAGGTCAGAACGCAGGGAGAGAGATACCAAGGCAAGCCTATGAGGGCTTGCCGGGTATTTATAAGGCTGTGGTAATTGACCTCATGTCACAGCTGAGCGCAGTGTGTGTTGTTTGCTCCACACTGCCAGAGTGCACCCGCTGGTTGACACCGGTACTACGGCCCAAGGATGCAACAGTGCCACCAGCAGGAAAGACCTCTTACTGCAGGTCCTAGGTGTTGGAAGACACCTGCTGATGGACACTGGTACTGCGATCCAAGAGACCGATAGCGCCACCAACGGATAAACCCTCTCATGACATTGAGCCAGGTATAGCATTGTTTAACATATTTCTTTTCAAAAATTGAATTATGTTAACTAGATGTTATTATTGATCACTAATTTCTGATTTAACAAAGTGGTTTACATATCAATAGACAATAGTAGCCAAAAATGATTGGGACAAGAATGAAAAATGCTGGGGTCAGAATGATAGTCTTTTCTATTTGTTAACATTCAATTTGCAACAGTCATGAAAATTGTGTGTGATTGATGACCAAAAAAATAAAACTATGTCCCATTTTCATACACAGGAAAGTCTCAGCCAGGAGGAGGCCGTGGAAAGTGGCAGCCAGGAGGTGGTGGGGGAAAGTGGCAGTGTCATGATCAGTGTTATTGCCTGGGTCACCTGCTGGTGGCACTATTGCTTTCAGCACCAAAGGGTGTAATTGTGGTGGCCACCAGCAGGTGTCTCCCAGAAGATGGACTTTTTCATTGATCAAGCTGCACCTGATGTGAGCTGCTGGGAGTATATAAGCCGCCCTTCACTGGGGCTTCACAGGCCTTGTCCCTGCCTGACCTGATCCGTTGTCTGAAACCCGTTCCTGATCCGTTTCCTGCCTTGTCCTGGACTCTGTTTCCTGTACCCTGTTCCTGTGACTTGTCCTCTGATTCCTGCTTCCAGCTCCCCCTTGGTTCTGCTCCCTCTATCCAGCCTTCTGTTCCCCTTGTCCCTCGTCCCTGCCTTGTTAATGTATATATGTTCCCTTTCCTTGTATATATATAGTTAGTTAGTTAGTTAGATTAGGTGTTTGGGGTTGCTGTGTATTATTTGTATTTCTTGCTTGTTCATGGTTTGCTGTGTTTGGTTTTACACGTGTGTCTTTATCTTTAATAAATATATATATTTTCACTTACCTTTGTGCCCGATTCCTTTAGTGCAGCCCACTGATCTGTTTACTCTGTGCTGGATGCCTGTGTTAGGCATCTCTTCCATGACAGAATACTGACCCATACAAACAGATCGGCTGTACTTAGGAACTGGGTCTGGGCAATTGCTATTGCCAAAAAAAAAAAAAAAAGGCATCTGGAAGATATTCTGTATCTTTCGCTCCTGGCAACAGATGACAGAGATTTTTGTCATCAGTCATTAAGTGTATACACTAGAGAGCAGCTGCTGGAATGCATCTGTATAGCCCATGTTTTTGTTGATCAGGGCAGTTTTCTGTTTGAGGATGTGCAGCCATTGATTCGGATCTGTACATAGTTGGCCCTGTCTGATGCCTCTAGTGGAGGTGATGACTTTACACCCCCTTTTAGTGCAGCTCAGGTAGAGTCTTTGGTGTGGCTGTTGGAAGATGACTCAGCCTTTTTCTTTAAGCAGTACTCAGCTTGTCCTAAACAGGTGCTTGCAAAATGCATTGAATCAGTGCAGTCTCTGTTCAGACAAGCAGCGTGCAAACCTGATTTTGTGCAACCATTATTACAGGCCTGGTCAAGTTTGTACAGCTCCCAACCACCCATTTCTGTGTCTAGACACCAGCCTGCTGGGATGTCTTCCTCTTATGGTTGCCACCTCATCCCTTTAAACCCGAACACATATTAATTCCACAGGTTCTGTGGCTGATTACGGTGGTAATTAAACTCACTTGGTGCCTTATCTGCATTTAATTAGCCTCAGAACCTGTGTAATTCAAAGGTGTTCGGGTTTAAAGGGATGAGGTGGCAACTCTACTTCCTTTCCTTTTCCCCCAACTACCACAGTTGCTGACCAATACACCCTGCTAACAATGAAGTACTAGTACCCTGTTTCCTCCTGCTGCACTTACCCTGCCTTTAACCCTTCTGCTTCTTCTCGGCCGCCTCCATCAGTTCCACCAAAATCCCCTTCAAAATTTGTGCCCTCAAATCTTCAATGGCTAAAACCAAAAAGAAGCGGAAGTTTTTCCCAACCCATACCATCCTGCCATCACCCAATCCTGCCTCCACACCAGTTACCCCACTCCAGCCTGATGTTCTGATGCCTGCTGTTCAGCCTGTTGTGCCAGTGTCTCTGCCTGTTGTCCAGTCTGACATTCCAGTACCCTCTGTTCCATCTGGTGTGCCCGTTGTCCAGTCTGATGTCTTGGTGCCTGCGTCCCAGCCTGAAGATCCGGTGTCCCAGCCTGAGGTGCCTGATGACCAGCCTGAAGTGTTTCTGTCCGCTGCCCAGCCTGATGTGCCACTGTCCACTGCCCAGCCTGATGTGTTCCTGTCCGCTGCCCAGCCTGATTTGCCACTGTCTGCTGCCCAGCCTGATGTGCCACTGTCTGCTGCAGCCTGATGTGCCACCGTCTGCTGCCCAGCCCGATATGTTTCTGTCTGCTGCCCAGCCTGATGTCTTCCTGTCTGCTCCAGCCTGATGTCTTCCTGTCTGCTCCAGCCTGATGTGCCACTGTCTGCTGCAGCCTGATGTGCCACTGTCTGCTGCCCAGCCCGATATGTTTCTGTCTGCTGCCCAGCCTGATGTCTTCCTGTCTGCTCCAGCCTGATGTGCCACTGTCTGCTGCAGCCTGATGTGCCACTGTCTGCTGCCCAGCCCGATATGTTTCTGTCTGCTGCCCAGCCTGATGTCTTCCTGTCTGCTCCAGCCTGATGTGCCACTGTCTGCTGCAGCCTGATGTGCCACTGTCTGCTGCCCAGCCCGATATGTTTCTGTCTGCTGCCCAGCCTGATGTCTTCCTGTCTGCTCCAGCCTGATGTGCCACTGTCTGCTGCAGCCTGATGTGCCACTGTCTGCTGCCCAGCCCGATATGTTTCTGTCTGCTGCCCAGCCTGATGTCTTCCTGTCTGCTCCAGCCTGATGTGCCACTGTCTGCTTCCCAGCCTGATGTGCCACTGTCTGCTGCCCAGCCTGATGTGCCACTGTCTGCTGCCCAGCCTGATGTGCCACTGTCTGTTGCAGCCTGATGTGCCACTGTCTGCTGCCCAGCCCGATATGTTTCTGTCTGCTGCCCAGCCTGATGTCTTTCTGTCTGCTCCAGCCTGATGTGCCACTGTCTGCTGCCCAGCCAGATGTGCCAGTGTCTGCTACTCAGCCTGTTGTGCCAGTGTCTGTGCCCGCTGTCCAGTTTGAGGTCCCAGTGCCTGCTGCTCAGTCTGACATCCCAGCATCAATGTTCCAGTCTGATGCCCCAGTGACTACTGCCCAGTCTGATGTACCTGTTGTTCAGCCTGTTGTGCCAGTACCTGCTGTTCTGCCTGTTGTGCCAGCGCCTGTGCCTGCTGCCCAGTCTGAACTTCCAGTACCAGCTACCCAGTTTGAAGTTCCAGTACCTGCTATCCAGTCCGATGCACCTGCTATTCAGCCTGTTGTGCCAGCACCTGCTGTTCTGCCTGATGTGCCTGTGCCTGCTGCCCAGTCTGAAGTTCCAGTACCTGTTGCCCGGTCTGATGTCTCGGTGCCTGCCTTCCAGTCTGTTGTGCCCCCTTTCCAATCTGCTGTGCCCGCTTTCCAGTCTGATGTGTCTGCCTTCCAGTCTGATGTGCCTGCCTTCCAGTCTGATGCGCATGCTTTCCAGTCTGATGTGCCTGCCTTCCAGTCTGATGTCCCGGTGCCTACTTTCTGGTCTGATGTGCCCGCTTCCCAGTCTGATGTGCCTGCTGCCCAGTCTGAAGTTCCAGTACCTGCTGCTCGGTCTGATGTCTCGGTGCCCACTGTCCAGTCTGTTGTCTCGGTGCCTGCCTTCCAGTGTGTTGTGCTTGTCTTCCAGTCTGATATGCCTGCCTTCCAGTTTGATGTGCCTGCCTTTCAGTCTGATGTGCCCGCCTTCCAGTCTGATGTCTTGGTGCCTGTCTTCCAGTCTGCTGTGCCCGCCTTCCAGTCTGATGTGCCTGCCTTCCAGTCTGATGTGCCCGCCTTCCAGTCTGATGTCTTGGTGCCTGCCTTCCAGTCTGCTGTGCCCGCCTTCCAGTCTGATGTGCCTGCCTTCCAGTCTGATGTGCCTGCCTTCCAGTCTGATGTGCCTGCCTTCCAGGCTGATGTCACGGTGCCCACTTTCCGGTCTGAGGTGCCTGCCTTCCAGTCTGAGGTGCCTGCCTTCCAGTCTGAGGTGCCCGCTTTCCAGTCTGGGGAGCCCGCTTTCCATTTTGATGTCCCAGCGCCCACTGTCTTGCTTGATGATTTGATGTCTGATCTGATCGGACCACACTGCCCAGCCTGATGGCCCAGAGCTCTCTGCCCAGCCTGATGACCCGGAGCTTACTGCCCAGCCTTATGATCCGGTGCCCTTTGCCCAGCCTGCTGTCATGGTACCTGCTAAACTGGTTCCTGGTGCTCAGCGTGCCGTTGATTCTCTCCTGTTTGATTTTCAGCCTGACTGTGATGCTCTTGTGTTGTCTACCCCCGATAGGTTCATGCACATTGCCCTGCCTGTTGTCATCCCAGATCCAAACTTCCCAACCCTGGTGGTGGGGTGCATGTTCCATTTTCAGACTCGGGTTGCACGCCTCCCAATAGATTAAGAGACTCTGGCCGAAAAAGAGCAAAGAAGTCTGCAGTCACAGGGAAGACTTTTTGGGACTCTTCCGCACCTAAATGCACTGCCAGGTCATGGACAGAATGGAGTGGCCGGAGGCCACTCTTTGGGGGGGGAACTGTCATGATCAGTGTTATTGCCTGGGTCACCTGCTGGTGGCACTATTGCTTTCAGCACCAAAGGATGTAATTCTGGTGTCCACCAGCAGGTGTCTCCCAGTAGATGGATTTTTTCATTGATCAATCAGCACCTGATGTGAGCTGCTGGGGGTATATAAGCCGCCCTTTACTGGGGCTTCACAGGCCTTGTCCCTGCCTGACCTGATCCGTTGCCTGAAACCCGTTCCTGATCCGCTTCCTGCCCTGTCCTGGACTCTGTTTCCTGTACCCTGTTCCTGTGACTTGTCCTCTGATTCCTGCTTCCAGCTCCCCCTTGCTTCTGCTCCCTCTATCTGGCCTCCTGTTCCCCTTGTCCCTCGTCCCTGCCTTGTTAATGTATATATGTTCCCTTTCCTTGTGTATATATATAGTTAGTTAGTTAGATTAGGTGTTTGGGGTTGCTGTGTATTATTTGTATTTCTTGCTTGTTCATGGTTTGCTGTGTTTGGTTTTGCACGTGTGTCTTTATCTTTAATAAATATATATATTTTCACTTACCTTTGTGCCCGATTCCTTTAGTGCAGCCCACTGATCTGTTTACTCTGTGCTGGATGCCTGTGTTAGGCATCTCTTCCATGACAGAATACTGACCCATACAAACAGATCGGCTGTACTTAGGAATTGGGTCTGGGCAATTGCTATTGCCCAAAAAAAAAAAGGCATCTGGAAGATTTTCTGTATCTTTCGCTCCTGGCAACAGATGACAGAGATTTTTGTCATCAGTCATTAAGTGTATACACTAGAGAGCAGCTGCTGGAATGCATCTGTATAGCCCATGTTTTTGTTGATCAGGGCAGTTTTCTGTTTGAGGACGTGCAGCCATTGATTCGGATCTGTACATAGTTGGCCCTGTCTGATGCCTCTAGTGGAGGTGATGACTTTACACCCCTATTTAGTGCAGCTCAGGTAGAGTCTTTGGTGTGGCTGTTGGAAGATGACTCAGCCTTTTTCTTTAAGCAGTACTCAGCTTGTCCTAAACAGGTGCTTGCAAAATGTATTGAATCAGTGCAGTCTCTGTTCAGACAAGCAGCGTGCAAACCTGATTTTGTGCAACCATTATTACAGGCCTGGTCAAGTTTGTACAGCTCCCAACCACCCATTTCTGTGTCTAGACACCAGCCTGCTGGGATGTCTTCCTCTTATGGTTGCCACCTCATTCCTTTAAACCCGAACACATATTAATTACACAGGTTCTGTGGCTGATTACGGTGGTAATTAAACTCACTTGGTGCCTTATCTGCATTTAATTAGCCTCAGAACCTGTGTAATTCAAAGGTGTTCGGGTTTAAAGGGATGAGGTGGCAACTCTGCTTCCTCTCCTTTTCCCCCAACTACCACAGTTGCTGACCAATACACCCTGCTAACAATGAAGTACTAGTACCCTGTTTCCTCCTGCTGCACTTACCCTGCCTTTAACCCTTCTGCTTCTTCTCGGCCGCCTCCATCAGTTCCACCAAAATCCCCTTCAAAATCTGTGCCCTCAAATCTTCAATGGCTAAAACCAAAAAGAAGCGGAAATTTTTCCCAACCCATACCATCCTGCCATCACCCAATCCTGCCTACCCAATATTCCGATGCCTGCTGTTCAGCCTGTTGTGCCAGTGTCTCTGCCTGTTGTCCAGTCTGACATTCCAGTGCCCTCTGTTCCATCTGATGCGCCCGTTGTCCAGTCTGATGTCTTGGTGCCTGTGTCCCAGCCTGTGGTGCCTGATGACCAGCCTGATGTGTTTCTGTTCGCTGCCCAGCCTGATGTGCCACTGTCCACTGCCCAGCCTGATGTGTTCCTGTCCGCTGCCCAGCCTGATGTGCCACTGTCTGCTGCCCAGGCTGATGAGCCTCTGTCTGCTGCCCAGGCTGATGAGCCTCTGTCTGCTGCCCAGCCTGATGTGCCACTGTCTGCTGCCCAGCCTGATGTGCCACTGTCTGCTGCCCAGCCTGATGTGCCACTGTCTGCTGCCCAGCTTGATGTGTTCCTGTCTGCTGCCCAGCCTGATGTGCCACTGTCTGCTGCCTAGCCGGATGTGCCAGTGTCTGCTACTCAGCCTGTTGTGCCAATGCCTGTGCCCGCTGTCCAGTTTGAGGTCCCAGTGCCTGCTGCTCAGTCTGACATCCCAGTGTCCATGTTCCAGTCTGATGCTCCAGTGACTACTGTCCAGTCCGATGTACCTGTTGTTCAGCCTGTTGTGCCAGTACCTGCTGTTCTGCCTGTTGTGCCAGTGCCTGTGCCTGCTGCCCAGTCTGAAGTTCCAGTACCGGCTGCCCAGTTTGAAGTTCCAGTACCTGCTATCCAGTCCGATGCACCTGCTGTTCTGCCTGATGTGACTGTGCCTGCTGCCCAGTCTGAAGTTCCAGTACCTGCTGCCCGGTCTGATGTCTCGGTGCCTGCCTTCCAGTCTGCTGTGCCCCCTTTCCAGTCTGCTGTGCCCGCTTTCCAGTCTGCTGTGCCCGCTTTCCAGTCTGATGTGTCTGCCTTCCATTCTGATATGCCTGCCTTCCAGTCTGATGCGCCCGCTTTCCAGTCTGATGTGCCTGCCTTCCAGTCTGATGTCCCGGTGCCTACTTTCCGGTCTGATGTGCCTGCTTCCCAGTCTGATGTGCCTGCTGCCCAGTCTGAAGTTCCAGTATCTGCTGCCCGGTCTGATGTCTCGGTGACCACTGTCCATTCTGTTGTCTCGGTGCCTGCCTTCCAGTCTGCCCGTGCCCGCTTTCCAGTCTGCTGTGCCTGCCTTCCAGTCTGATGTCTCAGTGCCTGCTTTCCAGTCTGCTGTGCCCGCTTTCCAGTCTGCTGTGCCCGCATTCCAGTCTGATGTGCCTGCCTTCCAGTCTGATGTGCCTGCCTTCCAGTATGATGTCATGGTGCCCACTTTCCGGTCTGATGTGCCCGCTTCCCAGTCTGATGTGCCTGCCTTCCAGTCTGATGTGCCTGTTGCCCAGTCTAAAGTTCCAGTACCTGCTGCCCCATCTGATGTCTCTGTGCCTGCTGTTCAGTCTGATGTCTCGTGCCTGCCTTCCAGTCTGATGTGCCCGCTTTCCAGTCTGATGTGCCCGCTTTCCAGTCTGATGTGCCCGCTTTCCAGTCTGATGTGCCTGCCTTCCAGTCTGAGGTGCCCGCTTTCCAGTCTGGGGAGCCCGCTTTCCAGTCTGATGTCCCAGCGCCCACTGTCTTGCTTGATGATTTGATGTCTGATCTGCTTAGTGAACCCGTACCTGGTATCCAGCCTGACAATCCAGTTCCAGTCTGATGTCTCGTGCCTGCCTTCCAGTCTGATGTGCCCGCTTTCCAGTCTGATGTGCCCGCTTTCCAGTCTGATGTGCCCGCTTTCCAGTCTGATGTGCCTGCCTTCCAGTCTGAGGTGCCCGCTTTCCAGTCTGGGGAGCCCGCTTTCCAGTCTGATGTCCCAGCGCCCACTGTCTTGCTTGATGATTTGATGTCTGATCTGCTTAGTGAACCCGTACCTGGTATCCAGCCTGACAATCCAGTTCCTGGTGGTCCCATTCCTGATACCATGCCTGGTGGTTCCTTTACCGCTGCCCAGCCTGATGGCCCGGAGCTCGCTGCCCAGCCTTATGATCCAGTGCCCTTTGCCCAGCCTGCTGTCATGGTACCTACTAAACCAGTTCCTGGTGCTCAGCTTGCCGCTGATTCTCTCCTGTTTGATTTTCAGCCTGACTGTGATGCTCTCGTGTTGTTAGAGTTAGAGTATACAAGTCTTGCTGTTTGTTTGCTGTTTGCTGTCTGTTTGCTGTTTGCTGTCTGTTTGCTGTCTGTTTGCTGGGTTGCATTTTTGGGGCTTTTCCTTTTAGTTTTTAATTTGCCTTTTGCTGTCACTTTTTAAATAGCTTTTTTTTTTTTTCCTGATTTCATCAGTCTATCAATTAAGGGTGTGGTTAATTGCTCACAGGTGCCTATTTAAATGGTTGTAGGACTCAGTCTGAGCGTGCTCAGTCTGAAGCTGTGGAGCTTGGTGTAAGTGGAGCTGAAATAAGTGGGAGTTAAAACCAGAGTTAGAGTATACAAGTCTTGCTGTTTGTTTGCTGTTTGCTGTCTGTTGCTGTTTGCTGTCTGTTGCTGTTTGCTGTCTGTTTGCTGTCTGTTTGCTGTCTGTTGCTGTTTGCTGTCTGTTTGCTGTCTGTTTGCTGTCTGTTTGCTGTTTGCTGTCTGTTTGCTGTCTGTTTGCTGGGTTGCATTTTTGGGGCTTTTCCTTTTAGTTTTTAATTTGCCTTTTGCTGTCACTTTTTAAATAGCTTTTTTTTTTTTTTTTTTCCTGGTTTCATCAGTCTATCAATTAAGGGGTGTGGTTAATTGCTCACAGGTGCCTATTTAACTGGTTGTAGGACTCAGTCTGAGCGTGCTCAGTCTGAAGCTGTGGAGCTTGGTGTAAGTGGAGCTGAAATAAGTGGGAGTTAAAAACCAGAGTTTAAAACAGGAGGTTATAACAGGGGTCATAGTACCTGTGTAGTGTGAGTATCTGAGTGTTGTCTGAGTAGTGTGTGTGGATCGTTAGTACTTGTGTATTGTGTACTTGTGTATTGCGAGTGCACGTAGGTCTGTGAGTACCTGTGTATTGTCTTGTTGTGTACCTGTGTATTGTCGTGTACCTGTGTATTGTCTTGAGTATTAGTGCCAGGAAGCTAACTGTTAGGTAATTTGGACAGGGTAAAATCCCCAAATCCTCACTAAATTTAATAGGTACGATGCCCGGCGGGTGTGGAGAGGCGACTCTTTGTACATCTTGCCGCATGTATGCGTTCCTTGATCATCCGATCAAGGGCGAATACTGCTGTGCAAAATGTAAGCACATTGTTTCCCTGGAAGCCCAGGTTCTGAATCTGGGGAAGCAACTGTCAGCACTGAGAAGTCCCTCCATACTAAAGGTGAGCCAGGAACGTACACGGCAGTTGCCGGCAGGGGCCAGCACAGAGTCGGGTGGAGACAAAGAGGTGCAGGCACTAGCAAAGAGTAGATGGGTGACAGTCAGGAGGGGTAGAGGGGGAAGTGCCAGAGAGGCCGATCCAGGACTGGAGCATCCCAATAAGTACGCTCCATTGAGTGACATTGGTGAAACCAGTCAGGGACCAGCACTGCTGGAGATGAGGGACTCTCCTAGCTGCCAGGGGAAGAACTCCTCCAGTGAGAGTGGGGGGCAGCAAAGGGAAAGGAAAGACAGATTCTGGTGGTAGGGGACTCAATTCTTAGAAGGACAGAGAGGGCAATCTGTAACCAAGACCTGAAGCGCCGAACAGTATGTTGTCTACCGGGCGCTCAGGTTCGGCACATCACGGATCTTGTGGACAGATTACTGGGAGGGGCTGGGGAAGACCCGGCTGTCATGGTGCACGTTGGCACCAATGACAAAGTCAGAGGCAGATGGAGTGTCCTAAAGAACGATTTTAGGGACTTAGGAGCTAAATTGAACAAAAGGACCTCCAAGGTAGTGTTCTCAGGAATACTACCGGTACATCGAGCCACACCAGAAAGGCTGAGGGAGATTAGGGAAGTAAACAAGTGGCTGAAGAGCTGGTGTAGTAAGGAGGGGTTTGGGTTCCTGGAGGACTGGGCCGACTTCTCAGTCGGTAACCGGTACTATAGAAGGGACGGACTGCACCTAAATGAGGAGGGTGCAGATCTGCTGGGAATGAAGATGGCCAAAAAGTTAGAGGGGTTTTTAAACTAGGCGATGGGGGGGAGGGTCCAGAGACAGTGATAGCCAGGGCGGAAGATATTCCAGAGGGTAGTATTGGGGGCATTAGTGGTAGGTTAACCAAAGCACAAAAACACAAGGTGAGTATAGTAGCAAGTCCTAGTTGCAATCTTG
The DNA here is from genome assembly GCF_042186555.1 of Aquarana catesbeiana. Lineage (NCBI taxonomy): Eukaryota > Metazoa > Chordata > Amphibia > Anura > Ranidae > Aquarana > Aquarana catesbeiana. The sequence goes on along the minus strand of NC_133325.1, from coordinate 763,925,191 downwards.
AAACAACCAATACGAGGACAATATGCGACCGGTCTAAACTATGTGGCATGTTCACCAATGCCAGGAGCATGGCAGACAAGATGGGTGAACTAGAGATACTGTTGTACAAGGAGGATTTGGATTTTGTGGGAATTTCAGAGACCTGGTTCAACAGCTCTCATGATTGGCTGGCAAACATTCAAGGGTATACCCTATACCGCAAGGATAGAGAGGGTAAAAAAGGGGGAGGGGTATGCCTATATATCAAGAATAATGTACAAGTGAATGTGAGAGATGACATCACTGAGGGGCTAGGGAGGAGGTGGAATCTTTATGGGTAGAGCTCCAAAGGGATGAAGCTAAGGGGAAAATAATACTGGGAGTATGCTATAGGCCCCCTAACCTGAGGGAGGAAGTGGAGACAGATCTCCTATCACAAATTGGATTAGCAGCAAGGATGGGAAGTGTTATCATAATGGGGGATTTTAATTATCCAGACATAGACTGGGCGGAGGGAACTGCGCATTCATTTAAGGCTCGCCAGTTCCTTAGTGTCTTGCAGGACAATTTTATGGGTCAGATGGTAGACGCACCAACTAGAAATAAAACATTACTAGATCTACTGATTACCAACAATACAGACCTGATAACAGATGTGGAAATACGGGGCAATTTAGGTAACAGCGATCACAGGTCAATTCGTTTCAGTATAAATCACACAAATAGGAAACATGAAGGGAACACAAAGACACTGAATTTCAAAAGAGCCAACTTCCCTAAACTACAAACCTTGCTAAAAGGCATAAATTGGGATAAAATATTAGGAACAAAGAATACGGAGGAGAGATGGGTTTGCTTTAAGAGCATATTAAATAAGGGCATTAGCCAATGTATCCCATTGGGTAATAAATTTAAAAGAGCGAACAAACATCCTGGATGGCTTAACTCCAATGTAAAAATGCATATAAAAGCAAAGGAGAAGGCCTTCAAAAAATACAAGGTTGAGGGATCATCCTCAGCATTCAGAATTTATAAAGAATGCAATAAGAAATGTAAGGATGCAATTAGGATGGCTAAGATAGAACATGAAAGACACATAGCGGAGGAGAGCAAAAAAAATCCCAAGAAATTCTTTAAGTATGTAAACAGTAAAAAAGGGAGGACAGACCATATTGGCCCCATAAAGAATGAGGAAGGACATCTGGTTACAAAGGATGGGGAGATGGCAAAGGTATTGAATTTATTCTTCTCCTCAGTCTTCACGAGTGAATCGGGGGGCTTCAGTAACCAAAACTGCAGTGTTTATCCTCATGACACAACACAGGAAGCACCTACATGGTTAACAGAGGACGGAATTAAAATTAGACTTGAGAAACTTAACATTAATAAATCACCGGGACCAGATGGCTTGCATCCGAGGGTACTTAGGGAACTCAGTCAGGTGATTGCCAGACCGTTGTTCCTAATTTTTACAGACAGTCTATTGACTGGAATGGTACCAGCTGATTGGAGAAAAGCCAATGTAGCACCAATATTTAAAAAGGGCCCAAAAAACATCCCTGGGAATTACAGACCAGTTAGCCTAACATCAATAGTATGTAAACTCTTGGAGGGGATGATAAGGGACTATATACAAGATTTTAGTAATAAGAATGATATCATTAGCAGTAATCAGCATGGATTCATGAAGAATCGTTCTTGCCAAACCAATCTATTAACCTTCTATGAGGAGGTGATTTGCCATCTAGATAAAGGAAGGCCCGTAGACGTGGTGTATCTGGATTTTGCAAAAGCATTTGACACAGTTCCCCAAAAACGTTTACTGTACAAAATAAGGTGCGTTGGCATGGACCATAGGGTGAGTACATGGATTGAAAACTGGCTACAAGGGCGTGTTCAGAGGGTGGTGATAAATGGGGAGTACTCAGAATGGTCAGGGGTGGGTAGTGGGGTTCCCCAAGGTTCTGTGCTGGGACCAATCCTATTTAACTTGTTTATAAACGACCTGGAGGATGGGATAAACAGTTCAATCTCTGTATTTGCAGACGATACTAAGCTAAGCAGGGCAATAACTTCTCCGCAGGATGTGGAAATCTTGCAAAAAGACCTGAACAAATTAATGGGGTGGGCGACTACATGGCAAATGAGGTTCAATGTAGAAAAATGTAAAATAATGCATTTGGGTGGCAAAAATATGAATGCAATCTATACACTGGGGGGAGAACCTCTGGGGGAATCTAGGATAGTAGATGATAGGCTCGGCAATGGCATGCAATGCCAAGCTGCTGCTAATAAAGCAAACAGAATATTGGCATACATTAAAAGGGGGATCAAATGCAGAGATAAAACGATAATTCTCCCACTCTACAAGACTCTGGTCCGGCCGCACCTGGAGAATGCTGTCCAGTTCTGGGCACCAGTCCTCAGGAGGGACGTACTGGAAATGGAGCGAGTACAAAGAAGGGCAACAAAGCTAATAAAGGGTCTGGAGGATCTTAGTTATGAGGAAAGGTTGCGAGCACTGAACTTATTCTCTCTGGAGAAGAGACGCTTGAGAGGGGATATGATTTCAATTTACAAATACTGTACTTATGACCCCACAATAGGGATAAAACTTTTTCGCAGAAGAGAGTTTAATAAGACTCGTGGCCACTCATTACAATTAGAAGAAAAGAGGTTTAACCTTAAACTACGTAGAGGGTTCTTTACTGTAAGAGCGGCAACGATGTGGAATTCCCTTCCACAGGCGGTGGTCTCAGCGGGGAGCATTGATAGCTTCAAGAAACTATTAGATAATCACCTGAATGACCGCAATATACAGGGATATGTAATGTAATACTGACACATAATCACACACATAGGTTGGACTTGATGGACTTGTGTCTTTTTTCAACCTCACCTACTATGTAACTATGTAACTATGTCTACCCCCGATAGGTTCATGCACATTGCCCTGCCTGTTGTCATCTCCAGATCCAAACTTCCCGACCCTGGTGATGGGGTGCATGTTCCATTTTTGGACTCAGGTGGCACGTCTCCCAATAGATTAAGAGACTCTGGCTGAAAAAGTGCAAAGAAGTCCACAGTCACAGGGACTTTTCCGCACCTAAATGCACTGCCGGGTCATGGACAGAATGGAGTGGCCCGAAGGCCACTCCTTGTGGGGGGGAACTGTCATGATCAGTGTTATTGCCTAGGTCACCTGCTGGTGGCACTATTGCTTTCAGCACCAAAGGGTGTAATTCTGGTGGCCACCAGCAGGTGTCTCCCAGTAGATGGACTTTTTCATTGATCAATCTGCACCTGATGTGAGCTTCTGGGAGTATATAAGCCCGCCCTTCACTGGGGCTCAGGGCTTCAGTATTTCCTCTGCAAGCCTTGTCCCTGCCTGACCTGATCCGTTGCCTGAAACCTGTTCCTGATCCGCTTCCTGCCCTGTCCTGGACTCTGTTTCCTGTACCCTGTTCCTGTGACTTATCCTCTGATTCCTGCTTCCAGCTCCCCCTTGCTTCTGCTCCCTCTATCTGGCCTGCTGTTCCCCTTGTCCCTCGTCCCTGCCTTGTTGATGTATATATGTTCCCTTTCCTTGTGTGTGTGTGTGTGTGTGTATATATATATATATATATATATATATATAGTTAGTTAGATTAGGTGTTTGGGGTTGCTGTGTATTATTTGTATTTCTTGCTTGTTCATGGTTTGCTGTGTTTGGTTTTGCATGTGAATCTTTATCTTAATAAATATATATATTTTCACTTACCTTTGTGCCTGATTCCTTTAGTGCAGCCCACTGATCTGTTTACTTTGTGCTGGATGCCTGTGTTAGGCATCTCTTCCATGAAAGGCAGCCAGGAGGTGGTGGGGAAAGTGGCAGCCAGGAGGTGGCCGGGCCCAGTAGCCTGACTGAATCGCAGGTTCCTCCCCTCC